>NC_085003.1:1602500-1902500 GCF_963854185.1 Sardina pilchardus | reverse complement strand
AACAACGCACCAGGTATTCACTAGCCTATCCAGCATGTCACGGGCAGAAAAAAAAGTTTGGGTCTCAGTTAAAACGATTTCCCCCCTCTTAATCCCCCATAAATACCAGTAGGTCTAGTGAGGGAAATTAGCTTAGGCTATTTGTTATTAAAAATATGATGAGGAGGACCCCAACGAATTTTCTTCCTTATTTCCTTCTCAAACTACGTTGAAACTGCATCTTTAACAGCCCAATTTTCAAAATTTCCCCCAGACCACCGTAGGGTAAAAAAAAAAAAAAAAAAATGTTTTTTAAAAATGCACACCTAGTGACGCCTCTGAATCTGTAAAATGACTAAGTAGGAGGAGTATTACCATGAAAATATAGTAATATTTGCGAGTGTATGGATGGAATTTACACATGTGAATGGCCACTGCCTACCCTGCCACAGACCTCACCGCACGCCACTGCTTGGCAGTATTGCTGTAGTAATGTGTGTGTGTGTGTGTGCGTGTGTGTGTGTGGTCTATGCATTGTTGTATGCAGTGTACCCTTTATGCATAGTATAAATAAGAGTATAAGGGTAAGAGTATGTGCGTGTGGTGTGTTGCATTCAATGAGTTCTATGCATTGTGTCCTTTACGCACAGTATAAATAAATGAGAAAACTTGAACTGAATAAATTATTTTCTGTGCTTGGATGTACCCTGTACTCGGCCCCTGAATGTAACATCTGGCCCCTTAATGGCCCCTGTTACAGAAAAATCCTAGAACCGCCACTGCCCGCAATGTTTATGTTTAGTCCCGCCCGCTCCCGCGATATTCTGATAATTTTTGCCCGCACTGTAATAGACATGCATTGATTTTGTATCTTCTCCCGTCCCGCAAGAGAAAAAAACAGCTGCTTGAATAGAAAACAACTGTGTTTGAATGACCGTTCACGGCTAGAACTTCGTTTAATCATTAGGCTACAAAAACTGCGTTCAGTTAAAACATCTTTGCAACTTATGCAGCCACTTAGGCTGTGTTGCACACCCCCAGTGTGTTGTGTACTAAATGACGGACGCCTGTCTGAGATATCGGGAAAGAAATAAAAATATTCAGGCATGCAGCGAGCCAGGCGCATCACAGCTCCTCTGCCTCATGACAGTCGCAACAGAGCGCGCACGACAAACAATTAAACCCTCACTGTATCTCAATGGGAGGCAAGGCTAGGCTAGGCTTTCCACTCCAATTATGCTCTCCATTTTATTGCTATGCTAAATCTCGATCCCGCAGAGTTTTTTTTCTGCCGCCCGCTCCCGCCCGCAGTCAAGTTCATACCGCCCGTTCCCGCAAGATTTGCGTTGGGTCCCGCGGGACCCGGCGGGTCCCAGTCCCAATGCAGCCCTCTAGTCTAGTCTGCCACAGCTAACTTCAAGCACGGTAATAGGCTACACGGCAGAAATGTAATTCAATTGATCAGCAGCATCATGAGATTGCTATCATTAGCCTATCGGAAAATACCGACAGGACAAACAACACATGAAAACACAAGTGCATAAAGTAGGCCTAGCCTATGTCTTTTTAGATCGATTTGCTGCAATAGTTTGCCACGCACAACACTGAACTTGACTCAAATGTTCTTTAGAAGGCTCCTACCCGTCTGCTTTCACTTTCAAAACCTGTTGCCATTGACAGCGGTCTGTTAACGCGCTCCGTTAATGAAGGACCTCCGAAAAATAAAATTGGCGTTTGCGCCGACTAGGCTACCTCAGCGCTTCAGCTGAACTCTTTTCATTAATCTGTAGTAGGCTATGTCAAGTAAAGACTGCTCAGGCATCAGGAGTTTCAAATAGACGCGGCGCCATTTATGGGAATGGCGAACTAGGGCCTAAACTAATTTTAGATCTGAATCGGTAGAGTTTGAATCGCGATTCGAATGCGTATCGATTTTTTTGCACACCCCTACCAAATGGGCACCAGGGTTACAAAAGTCAACTCAGTCCAGTCCAGATCCTGACAATTGGAGTGACACTGCTTCTAGAATATTTCATACCGTGTTATGCTGTATTCACATGCTATGGAAAAGATGATATTTTCCATTTGTGAACTGGTAGTTACCAGTGTGTTGTGTTCAAGTACTTTGTTGCCGTACTGTTAGGAAATGAGTAAATTGCCTGTCACTCATCACTAGCTAGCATATCGCTCTGGGTAGGTAACACCAAACCATAACAGCTTTTTAAAAATGTACAGAGTGTTAAAGCATTATATTACAATTGTCGGTAACACTTTAGTTTAGGGTGTAATTAGGTACAGTGGTACAACCTGTGTAACAATATGTAGCTACTATCAGGTACTATCATTGCACTTGCATTATGTATTTGTGGGTACCTACATATAGTTGTTGCATTGTAATACTGAGTGCTTTTACAAAACTTTGCCAATTTGCCTATATTTTTCATCAGAGGCAAGGGGCTGACCTGAGACCTGCTGGATGGGTTAAATCTGGTCATGAAAGATTTGATAATATAAACCATTCTTAGCTCCAGTCAAGGGCTCATTGTCATAGTCTTATTACTCTTTGAAACAGTGGCATAAACCCGTAACAAGGTTGTAGCAGCACAGCTGTTACATGTACACTGAAGACAATGACCCCTTGACTGAAGCTACAGTAAGAATGGTTTGTATATCAAATCTTCCATGACCAGATTTACCCCATCCAGCAGGTCTCAGGTCAGCCCTTTGCCTCTGGTGAAAAATGTAGGCAAATTGGCAAAGTTTCGTAAAAGCACTCAGTATTACAATGTAACAACTATATGTAGGTACCCACAAATACATAATGCAAGTACAATAATAGTACCTGATAGTACATGTTGTTGCACAGGTTGTACCACTGTACCTAATTAGGTGCACTGTAAAAGCGACACCCTAAACTAAAGTGTTACCAACAATGCTATTATTCACAACTCTTCCGTTGCTCTCCGCCATGTTGAAAATGCCAAAGGTTATCTCATCGCGGCAACTCGTCCATCAAAATATTGTACGAGTTGCCCAGTGGAAAATACCACATGAGATGGTGTTCATGTGCATTTTTGACCTCGGCTTTTGGTATTTACCATAATTACCATAATTACCATAGCACATGAAGGCACCATTAACTAGACTACATGAAATGCCTGTGTGCTACTGAAATAGCACTGTATTTCATTTATTGCTACAATAAGCCACATTACAACATTTATCTCTGAAAAATATTACAAGGATTGTAAGGAGGCACCATTCAGTACAACCATTCACATACCATGCCTTCCTGCTTCAGTGTTTTAAGCTACGCCATTGTGTCATATATTACACAGCAGTCATGGGGACTGGAGAGAAGTCAGTTACCAAGATTATGGCTGAATGTTACATTCTTCACCCTTATATCCAACGCAGAATAATGACGGCCATTCAGCTTCTTGCCAAATTTCCCCACTTCTGCAACATTCCACATTCATTAGACTTATACAGCCAACCATTTTCATTCTCCAACTAGTCCTGCTGGGTCAGTATCCCTCTGGCAGTAGCCTGTATTTCAGACATTTGTAAGTATATTTTGGGAGGCAGGTAAAATTGACAAGAGACAAATGGAAAAGAGAGGCTTGGACACATGAGATGATAGCCGATCGTAGTCCAACCATGGTCACTTAATGAAGCATGGGCACTTAGACCTGTATGTGATCCCCCAACACACATTTTTAAATTGTTTCCTGGACACTTAGCCTCATCTAATACTACAATAGATTGTTCATTTTCAATGACAACACAGGACAATATGTTAGATTCATTGTGCTAGGGACTAGTCACTTTCGTGAGGACTTCACAGGGACTGTCAAGTAGGCACCTTAAGTAGTTCAGTTTCTGATCCACCCTCCGCTTTAACTGCAATGCTCTCAAGAACTCTATGAACATATCAACCACAACCATAGATTTGCCCTATCAGTACTACTGAAGGCCTAATAAAAAAATCCAGTCTATCCAAGGATATCCCCACCTTGGAGCCCAACCCATTATGGAATTATTTTTTTTCTAATCAGAAATGAATCAATCATGGCTGCCTAAGGTGACATGCATTCAATCAATGCCAACACAGTAATTATATCATTTTGTGACACAGATACCCTACACATAAATCTATACATCAGATTTCGTAGAACTGCAGAGCATGTAGGCACACCAACACTGACAAACAAATGGCTTGCACTGGAGCTTCTTGGAGCTCCCAACAACAGCTCATGCTGTCATTATATACCACTATGAGTTTTCTCATACTGCCTTGTTTATAACAACAGCATAGGTGAGCCGTATACAAAGGTGTACAGTATGTTCTAAAGAGTGAGATCTTCACAGATACAGAGCACATTCTAAACTTATGACCCAACATGTTCGCTTGAGCATACAGCTTCCGTCACTGCCTAAAGATATTTTTGTCATCAGACAGATCATTTGCGATAATATGGCCCAAGTACTGTATATAATCTCGTTGCACTCACTGAGTGCAGTACCAGACAGATAGAAGTCAGGGAAGGTTGCCTGTTTGTCTTCTCTAATTCTGATGATCATGATCTTACTCTTTTTAGCATTGTAATTTATAAATCAATACCATACTGTGTGCATATTCTCAGTAGCTGTTGGAGACCAGCAGTGTATGCACTAAAAAGGACCAAATCGCATACATGAGGTGATTAATTAGTGAGTCACCAACCCTACAACGTGTAGCGTTATACACTGTAGCACATGCATTTAAGGTCAAAGACAACTCATTCATGTATATATTAAAAAGAAACACCATTGCCGAACACCATTGCTCACTTGGAATGGAACATATGTTACATTCCCCCATTTCACCCTCATTGTCTGATGTGAGTACCAGTATACCAAGATTCTAATTAAAAAATCAGGGACCCCACATTTGGACAACTTATCATACTCATCATGGGGAGATTCCTTCCAAACGGCCCTATCACGTCCTTGAACTGATGTCATCGGGCGGGATCCAGCCGGTTGCAGGTGTTTGAGACCAACTGCAAAATTTGGATGCAAGCGTCTTGATCGATCTTGATCCCACGAGTTTCACGTTTATTCAAGTCGAACACCACGTGCAACCAGCATGCACTGAATATTAGGCAAATTACGTTTCTTTTTGCAGTTGACTGCATCCAACTGCATCCGACTTGACATGTCGAGTGCACCTAGTGCCATGGTTTCCTGGTCCGGTATCATCAAATCAGCATGCTGTGCAGATCTGGCTAAATGTAACGCATGTTTGTATTGAAAGATACAACAAGATCTGTGCAGCGCTGCAAGATTGAATGCACGTGCAAAATAAGCGATTGCATAACTATTCACACCTTTAAAGTCCACATTTAGTGGCCTTTGCTCGCAATTAAAGCATGGAAATGCATGGATAAGTCTAGGTTAGGCTTGCACATCTTGATACTGCAATTTTACTCAATTTGTTTTTACAAAACTACTCAAGCTCTGTCTGGTTGGAAGGAGATCGGGTGTGAACAATTGCTTTCAAGTCCAGCCGCAGATTTTCTACAGGATTGAGATCTGGGCTTTGACTCAGCCTCTCCAGAACATTCACATTGCTGTCTTTGGCTTATTCTCTTGCTGGAAATCAATCCTCACCCAAGTCATAGTTCTTTTGTAGACTGAATCAAATTGCATTCCAGGATTTCCATATATTTTGCTGAATCTATTTTACTTTTACCAAGTCTTCCAGGACCTGTTGCTACCACCACCACCATGCTCATATTAGTGATGAATTCTCCTTTTCCCATTTGACCTTGCAGGGTATACCCAGCCTATTTTCGTTCATGATGGCAAGAACAATTTGACATCTCAAACTAATATTACTTTTCACCATTTAGGTAGCTAGGCTGCGAAGGTTTATACAAATCCTAATAGTAAATTACAACAAACGCCTCTCTTACCAAGGAAACTGCACTGTCATATCACACACTGAGCTCAGTCCCAATAGTCAGTGGTTGTTCAGTCAGTTGTGTAATGTCATGTCATCAGTGCTACTAAGGGTCAAGGTTGTTAGACACTCACTCTTCTGTTTACAGATGTCTAAGTGAGATACTCAACCCAATGTGCAATAAACTTTTTGTCACATTCAGCAAATTTCTCACCATGGTCAAACTGTTCTGGGTGTTCAGCAATCAAAAACTCAAGTCACAAATATTAAAACATTCTAGTCAAAATTGCCTAGAAAAAACTACTCACAGCAACAATCCTCTTCATAGCTTCCAGCTTTAAGGAGTCTTTGTTGCTGTCCAACATTTCTTTTAGGTCATCATGTCTGTAGGAAAATAGAGGTAAAGTAGTTACAAACCTGACAAGTTATGTTTTCATACATGTCCTGCTGCTTGAAGGTAGGAAAAAAAACATAAATCATAGCAAACTGTCCCACTGCCTCCCACACAGAGTTTATAACTACAACAATTATGAACAAAAAATAGTCCATCTTTGCATGGTGCTGTACAACACTCCAGCTCCACAATCTGTTTCGGTTTGGACTGTGACGCACAGAACCAAATACTCTCTTAACATTTCTGTTAAAATGTATGCCATTCAGTCAATGCTCTAGTCTAGATGTTTCTTTTGCTGTTATAGTGAGATCAACATGTATCCACACAACAATGTTTTACACCTCTGAGTGGTCTCCCAGGATGAACAAGACTTAATATGGCACCAAGACATGAGCTGCTTTGTCAAATAAAAGCACTGCACTGTGTACAATCAGCACCCTGATATTTCTTTTTATAAAAAGACGTTAATAGCACACACTGTGTTACAAGACCAAGCTCAGTTTCAAAAAATCTTCACTCTGGAAGAAATTGAGCAAATAGTCAAAACAGATCAAAATGTCATATTATGCGTCATTGTCTTGCAGTTCAAGAAGTTTTTATTTCTAATTCATTCTTCGATTTATTCATTTATTTTTGTGGTTTAAGTCCATTCACGCCAACACAAGGTATAAGGTTATATGTATAGGTATCCTCTTTTTCCGAGGTCTTTTAGTGAGTTGAGATCTTGTGTATCAGATAATTAAAGAAATGAATAATTCAGCATCACATCACACAGAACTGGCTGAGTGTCTGTGTGTTTGTAGTCAGGTTACTGTCATACATTTTTAAAACATGTAACAGAAGCAACTTCACTTTTGTACTCTAAAATAAAGATCTGAATAAATAGTAAGAACATGTTCAAATTTGCACTTAGACACTTTAAATGTCATTACCTAATCACCTTATTCAGTTAATTCAACTACTAATACATTTAAGACAATTTAGGCATCAAGTTCATACAAAACAAGTTTCTCAGAAGCATTCCCACATATTTCTTTCTAGGATTTATGTTGTTCATTCACAATCATGAATCCAAAGACAAACACCAACGCCTACATTACATACAACATGCATGTAAAGTGATTTCTTGTTTGGATGCTTGTTTAAGTCCTAAAATAATTGCCTGATTTAGTCATACCGCAGAGGCTGCGCTTGGACCCCAACAACACCCTCCTCCAAAGGGGCTTTCTCCTCTGTGTCCCCTCCGGCACGCAGGTGCCTGAGTTCGTCTGGTTGGACGGCGTTGTACCATGTCTGCCCACCATCTGGTGTAAGCACTGGGCTCTTTGCTTCTTCTGGTGCATGGCCTTGTGCCTGGCTTTGTACAGTTTTCACTATGTTAACTGCGCTCACAGGCAGCTGTAACAACCTCTGCATGGAATTCATTCTAGACTATGAAAGAAATTATTTCTTGCACTCCAGGTCAACACTGAGTAACGCTGTGATATCCAGAACCGTAATACAGTGAATCCAGAACTGTTGAGCTGAGTGAGATTCTGTGGTGGTGGAACCTGCTGAGAATGACGCTTGGGGAAGTCTGCTGCAGGCTTCTCTGGTGTTTGTGACTGCTGCTTTGTCTGCTTGCTGTCTTGAATGACATGAGATGGCTGAGCTCCCTCCCTTCGCCACGTTTGCACTACCCCTCCCCTTCCCTTCCTCTCTACAGGCCACCTTCCTGGGTTCAGCTCCAATGTCTATCGCCTCTAGTCCTTTCAGTGCCTTTCCATTTGTGATTTCTGGTGCTCACACTCATTCTATTCACTATGAATGAAACCAAACACAACGGCTGCATGCTGTATATGTGGCAGATAAAATAAGTAAATAAGAAGTGTCTGTATCTAATAGGGAAGGTTATTTTTTTCATTTTTTTATTTTTTTCAATCTCACTTTCATCTGATTCTAGTATAATGTGCTACACTGCAAACAGCATCACTGTACAAAACAACATTAATTCTTTAGTTATTAAAATAAAAGAAGAGGATCATGTGAAAAGGGTCATGCTGTACCCACAGTTTTGATGAGCTTAGAATCCTTCTGCAGAGCACTGGAGTGCCCCTCCCCCAAATCTTCTCACCATCATGCCTAAAGTGGTGAAATCACACACTGGCGCAACATACATTCATACTGTAGGTAGCCAGTCCTATTTCACACAATATGGACAAAGATGTCTGTTCTCTTGTTTTTCATTTTTGTATGGATAACTGTTTCTGCAACTCAATATTCTCATCGGGCAAGGAAAAGCAAACGAAGAGCAGATAAATAGTATCTTTATAATCTCACAGAGGCCTACCATCTATATACCATCTACAGTACCATATTATGGGGGTTTCTGCAACTACTACAGGTACATTTTGAGGTTCCAAAGTGAAATATTGGATTTATCTTAAAACATATCATATGATTCTTGATAAATACACTGTACATTATACATCGACAGATAACAGTATGTAAGAAACGTTTGTTTAATAAGATTTATTTCAGCATTTCCCTCAAGGGTACGTGCTGCCAGCTGCCAGTGTCCGTTTTACATTAGAATCCTATCGTGCAGACAGTGTTTTCAAAGAAGTCCTCTGCTTCTTTCAAGATGTGATGCAGGCGTCTTTTTCTGCAGCTCAGAGCAGTTCTCAAAGTTTAGAAATGTTCAACTTCTAGCCTAAAAATGCCCTACGCTACATCACACTCCTTTTTGACAGCTGACCAATCACAAGCGGACACTTTGCATTTTTTAAAAGCTGAAAAAAGGTCTGCACAACTTCTCTTGTCAGAAAAAGAAGCCAGGTTTGAACATACTGTACCCTTAACAAGCTTATTCAATTGTAAAATCATATATAATTTTTCATACATAATTTCAAATTAAATGGTAGAAATACTGCCATTGACTCTAGAAGTTAGAGACTTTATACTGTAGCAAAATCAGCCACAACTTCTGTTAGATCCTGATTAATGAGGATGGTCACTGAAAGGAGTTAGAACAAGGCTGCAGAAAAGGCAAACCAGTGGCTATGGCTGATGTGTTTGCAGACTACTTGTCATGCTATAACCTGAATTAACAAATATGTGTGGAATTTTGTTACTGTGTTTCTGGAGTAATAGTTGGTGGTGTCTGTATCTGTATTGTGTGTTGGCTGGGTGGGTATATTGCTGAGCATTTAAGCGGCCACAGCAATGAAGAGGAATGACAAAAATGTGTTGGTATTTGCTGGTATTTGTTGGTGCCTATATCAAGGGCTTATATGGCTTGTATTTTGTTTGGTTAAGTTGCTGATCGGATCATGAACAGCCACAGCAACGAAAAGGAATGACAGAAGAATTTGTTGGCATTTGTTAGTATTTGTGGGTGCCTATATCAAGGGCTTTCAGTTTGTCTGGTATGTTGCTGATTGGATTGTAAACAGTAGTTGTTTGCCATTGTTGGTAGACTCTATTATTATTGTAGAGAGGGGTGGGTCTGGGACGCCAAACACCCCGGGTGAGCCGCGTCTGGAGGTGGAAAGTGCTGTCTTGATAACTCTAGTGAAATATTTATGAAAGTTGGTTTGCTGATTATGTTTTTCCCCACAAAGGTTGCTTTTGTTGGTGATGGTGATTTTGTCATTCACCGTTGTGGAAATCCCTACCTATATCACAAGTAATTTAATATCCCTCCTGTGTCTAGAATATTGGAAAAATGGACCATATTGAAATATTTTTTCTTTATTCACTCATTACTGCCCACTCATTACTGCCAACTTCAATGGAGTTGTACTCCTAAAATCCACATTTCTCTGGATATATTTTTTTTTGTCTAGAAATTAGAATATTGCAATCGAAAGGGGGGTCAAAGAAAACACACATGTAGTGTATTCAATTTACTTAATTGTTCTAAATAGCCTGCCAAACGTGTCAATGACGTCATTCATGAGCAGAATGCCAGTGCGTTATGGGTAACAGCGACCCAGCCTGTAAGAAACCAAAGGGCCATAAGTACTTGTTCATTCAACTTTCGACCTATAATCCATATTGAGCTTGCAGAAACTAAAATCCAATCTTCTATTTTTGAATGACAATCAGGTGAAACAGAGCAATTTAGCCATCTAGCCTCAAAGACCCCCATTGTTTTTGCACTTATTCGCGATCGCCCCAAGCGGAACTGCAACAGATTGCAGGTACAATGCCGGTACAATGGAGTTAATAGGCAGTGACCTGCTGCAGTTTGCCTGAGTTTGCCTGACGTGACTCGCGTGAGACATCGCGAGAGATATCGAGAAAAATTAAATTATGTAGTTCAAATAAAGACAGTTGTCATGGGCTACAGTTAAAGGAACACTTCACCGTTTTTTCATATTAAACTACGTTATTCCCCTAATTAAGACGAGTTGATACATACCTCTCACTTTCAATGCGTGCACTCACTGGCTCTGGCACGCGGCGCAACTTTGATAGCACTTAGCTAGCCCAATGCATTCATTAGGATCCAAACAGAGATGAAGTTAGAAGCGACCAAATACCTCCATGTTTTCCCTATTAAAATACAGTTACACGAGTAGTCACACGACCAAGTATGGTGAGACAAAATAAAACGTGGTGCATTTCTAAGCAGGTAAAAGGGATAACTATATTGTGTGGAGCAGTAATATCCTCACTCTTGCACTTTCAGTTTCACTTTGGAGTGAGGATATTACTGCGCAGAGTCTAAGTGCTCCCAATATTATTCTGCCACACAATATAGTTATCCCTTTTTTCTTGAAAATTTTGACAAAAAAATAATTTCACTCTGGAAAACGATGCAAGATCGTTTACGTTACGTACGTTAACCTACCTTACCTACGTTAACATCAAAGCCATTAAAATGAATGGCAGCCTTTGAAAGTCTGATTTATCATTCTCCAATAGACAATTATTGAATTAACTCTTGAATTTCTCCTTGGTGATCAATAAAGTATCTATCTATCTATCTATCTATCTATCTATCTATCTAACTACTACTCATAACTGGCACTCATGTTGCAAAAGAAGGCTGCATACTAGTAGTGTTCTGTCACTGAGAAGCTCACACAAAGCATCTTCAAGGTCATGTAGCCTTCACACACACACACACACACACAAGGGGCCTACTGGTGACTACAACATTTTTGAAAAATCTATTTTCTGTTTGACCCAGCTATAGGCTACTGCTCTAAGGCCACAGTGTACATCTTCTCACCATTTCAATGGAAATAGCCTTGATAGTTGCACCACAAAGACCAGATATTAAACCAGCCATGTAGGCTAAGCTACATGACGACAAGTGATAATCCAACTATCAAAAAACAAGAGGTCGTCTGAAAATTACGTCTTTGGTTTTGCAGAAGGGATAGCTGAGCTCCCTCTGTTGGAGGGACCTGCAAACTGGGTGCTGCATCACTGTAGCTATCCTCTATCACTGGTGTTTTGATTTTTTTTTCTTCTTCTTTTTTTCTGTGAGTCTGGCGACATGATGAAATACTACACTGAAATAGATTGTGAAAGATAAGCCATTTTTTTAACTGCACTTAATAACGGTCTTAAAACAACCGTCTTTGGGCTGGGCAGTCCTGAGCTAAACCTGCGTTCTGTAGTTTCAAGGCTATCAGCTGCTCTTAAAGGCGCTGTCCACACGGAGGTACTGAAAGATTTCTTCTCTGAGTCTGAGTAACTATTAGCAGCAACGCCATTCTAGGTTATATTATTCGGAGGGACCATTATGTGTCTTATTGGTAGCCTAATCGAACCTTACTGTTTTGATAGGCTATCTTACGTCTGTCTGAAAGCTATATTGGCTATTTCCAAGCCAAAGCAGCAGGCCTATGGCTTTCAGCGCCGTGTAAGCTAAATCGACTCCGTCAACAAAATCGCGTAATGCAAAACCATTCACATTCCATATGGCCTAATCGTAGCCTATGTTTATAGTTTTATTTCCCATGAAACCAGAGGCTACGATTAAGCAATAGTTTTGTTATGTTATGGCGTGCAGCATCCTTGTGGCTTACTCCTCATAAAATAGCCTACTAGCCACGATATGTTTGCATTTACCTCTTGTAATCAGATGAGAAAATCCCACCGCTTGCAGGATCATGTCCATACTCCGGCTCTCCGACATTAGAAGAGCCACCTTTGTCATCACTGAATGCAGAACTGGTGGACATCACAGCACCTCTCTTAGATAACGACCGAGATTTAAAGCCGAGACCGGAGATGAAACTGTGTTCCGCTTGGAGTGTAATTCCTGAGTCTGACGAGTTCCGTTGTTCTCGGTGACGTTGTAGGCCCACCGTTTTAATTTAGATGTGTTTTGCGCTTCCGCACGAAAACTGGCACCCAGCTGCTAAGTACTCGTGTCTATCAGCCCAACAGAATGTTTAGAATAAGCGTAGCGCAGGCCTAGGTTAAATCTGAGAATAGCTTTACCACTCCCTTTGCGTAAAGGCACATCGGAGAGGGTAGTCTATCTGATGAATAGACTAGCCCAAATTCAGATTAAATCTCCTTTATCCTGCGGATTCTGCAAGTCATTATACATCAAACCTTGATTTCATGCTGGTGGATCAGCCTGTGTCATTATAAGTCTATTCTATTCTATATTCTAAAACTCTTAATTTGACAAAGGCTTAATTGTGTTGGTTAAGTGCGGTGGGTGAAGCACACACACACACACACACACACACACACACACACACACACACACACACACACACACACACACACACACACACACACGAGCGTCCGTTGGGTCATTTCACAGATCCGGTGTCATTTGTGATTGAAAAATATGAAGAAAAAAAAAATTTGAAAAAAAATGAAAATGCACTGTACTGTTCTACAGGCAACTTCTTCTTTCTTCTTATTATTCCGCTTGCCACTTTTTATTTGCGCTATTCAGCTTGAACCGTTTGACGTAGAAACATCATTCAAATATGTATTTGATATGTATTTTTCAACTTTGTAACTTGTATAGCCTACTTTTTGAACGATTAACTAAAAACTATGACAAATTTCCCCATAGACTTTAAGAGGACATAGAATGGATGAATTGAGTATTGCACCGTGTTCTCTGATGTTAAAATAGTATATTCAACTTTGATTTAAAAAAAAAAAAAAAACTCAATTGCAATTTCACCAGACTAATTAAAATCATATACTGTATTTAGACTGGCTATTGAAATGGTCTGTTTGACTAAATGGCGCCCTCTTTGGCAACCCCAATTGAACTTCAATGGCTTTGCGATGTCTGACGTCACAAGCAGGCTCTTTTCTTACTCGCCCATTTTTTGTGTGTCTATTTCTAAGTTCAAGATTTTCATACGAAGGAGGGCACAACCATGCCTCATGTTCATGATAGCTCTTTGTTTATGCACAACCTCTCATAATTAATGAAAACCAAGAAAAAATATTTCTATTCTATGTCACCTTACTGTAAAAAGTAATTACAGGAAGTCACTGTATGCAACATTACAGTATTTAACTGTAAAAATACAGCATTGTCTTGCAGCTCTACTTGCCTTTCCTGTACATTTTTGGCAAGATACTGTATATGTACAGTACTGTTACAGCAACCTAAATTACAGTAAAATGCTGTTTCTGGATATAAGAACAAGATGTTGTGAAATTAATGATATACTGCAATGCAAATTGCAAAACAATGCAAATTTATTAGCACAATTATAAAACATTACATGTTTGCACATAAGCATACAGAAGAAAGTTCTTTGCGGAACACCTATGCAATGCTCATTGTTTGTGTATCAGGAAGGGGCCATCCCCAAACTGTTCCCACAAAGTTTGGAGCATGGAATCCAAAGTCTCTTGGTAAATGCTGAAACATTCAGAGTTCCTTTCACTGGAACTAAGGGGCCAAGCCCAGCTCAGGGATGGCCCCTTCCTGTTCCAACATGACTGTGTATCAGGGCGCAAAGCAAGGTCCATAAAGACATGGATGACAGAGTTTGGTGTGGATGAACTTGACTGGCCTGCACAGAGTCCTGACCTCAACCCAATAGAACGTCTTTGGGATGAATTAGAGGAGAGACTGAGAGCCAGTCTCCTCTTCCAACATTAGTGTGTAACCTCACAAATGCGCTTCTGGAAGAATGGTCAAAAAATTCCCATAAACACACTCCTCCTATACAAATTCACAAACCAAGGATTAAGAATGGGATGTCACTTAAATTAATATGTGAGTCAAGGCAGGTGACCCAATACTTTTGGCAATACAGTGTATGTGTTCAGTGACATGGTGTGTGTGTGTGTGTGTGTGTGTGTGTGTGTGTGTGTGTGTGTGTGTGTGTGTGTGTGTGTGTGTGTGTGTGTGTGTGTGTGTGTGTGTGCGCGCGTGTGTGTGTGTGTGTGTGTTTGTGTGCGTGTGCCTCTGAGTTGGTCCCGATGAAGCATCTACAAAAATACCAATGAACAAGTCAATCAACAATATTCATTCACCTTTGAATAAACACAAGGGTTGATGCAAGTTCATCCTGGTATTCCAGGTTGAACACATAATTAGAAACATAACATATCCAACAGAACATCAGCCCAGGGAAGAATGAGGACCCTTCACATATGATTTGTCCTTCAGTGGAAACCATCCACTTGCTCTTTGGAAGAGTTGGGTCTTCAAGAGCTTCATGTATACAATTTGAATCCCATTCAGTGTCCTGTCATGCATTATGTCATCTCATAAGTTGTTGTAGCTGTCCGGCTGGCTGGCCAGTGTGCCTTTGGACCGTAGTAGTGGATGGGTAGTGTATGGTGCTCTCCCTTGTGATGCATTCTCTGTCTTAACTATCTGTTCAAGTGAAGTGGCCACAATACGTTTTCCTGTTGCTTTTGGAGAAGTAACGATACTGCATCTAGAGGGGGGTCATAGAATGGTGTAAACTTACATCAGACAAATTAAGCTAACAATGTAAGCTACTGTATGCTATAGTAGGCTGCAAATAATACATGTACATTGTACAGTTTTGGTTGCCACTGTACAGATGAAAATGTGAGGGAGGCATAGCCTAGTAAAAAAGACAATATTTAAACTATGCCCAGTGTTAAACCCAGTATTTTTCAGCCATGAACATGTGAGGTCACAGGCCTTTGCCACCATTTGATCAACATTCAGCAATTATTTCAAGTAGGCATCATTACATTAACTCTATACAGAATTAGCTTATGAAAATGTGGAGCAGGCAATAGTAGGCAATGTCACTAGTTAATTAACATTCACAAAGAAACTATTTGGAAAAATAGGCTATGTTTTTGCAATAATTGAAAGACCAGAAATAACTTACGTCATACACACTGACTGTGATTGGTCAACTCGCCCGGTGCGTTGAGCCCATGGAGGTATTATAAGAACTGGAGAAAGAGAACAAGTCCCGCCCCCATTCATTTCAATGGGAATGCTAGGCTAGTGAAATTTTTTTCAGGCTTCAACATGGCGTTTCAAGGGGCTTGTTTCCGGTGCCGTTTCACTTAGCCAATTAACTCATTCACTGTCATTCTTTAAACGTCAATTTAGACACATACTGCCATTGACGTCTATAGACGTCAATTGCATTTTTCAATGGGGAGGGCTCATGGGTGGGCTTGGGAACGATCTGGCAGAGTTTCAGGCTTGTAAACAGACTGTACTAGCGATCCGAAACGCTAGATGACAGCAGTGCCATTTGGATGATTAGTATCTGCCTGCAGAGTGCACATGCAGACACATACAACAAGCTAACACACTGAAGATCGACCACAGTGGATCTAGTTTGCACGCGGTGCAGGGAATAAATATGCTTAGCCTACTTCTTACATCAAGGATGGAAAACACGTGAATGGTATGATCCATTTACATTGGATATTGCTATATAGACTAACAACAACTTTGCTAGTGCTAGCTTGCTAAGTCTACCGTCCTGTTCAGAGCCTATACACTAATCCAGCGCGAACTTCATGGGCGCTGCCATCTTGAATATCGCCATTACTGCGTGCCTGCAAGTGTGACGAGTGACACTTGCCTGTGCTTTTCAATGAAAGCATCCTGTCAGAGAATGTCTAAAAAGAGATCCCGCTCATGAAAGAAAATGTCAGGTGAAAGGAAACATTGGATCAATGATGTCAGACTGTGTCCAAAACTTACCGATGAAGGTAATTTATTAACAACATCAGGTATTAAGAGGTGTATTAATGACAGCTAACCTCTGCAACAGGCGCCTGGAACCAATGGGCTTATTTCTTAGCAGCCAGCCACGCAGTAATGGCGGCGCTGTGTTACTTCCGTGTTTCGCTGGATTAGTGTATAGCGACCATCAGAGTCCCTAGCAACCTTGACGAGACTTTACGAGACGCTAACGTTAAAAAGTTGATTTTCACAAAAAAGATCGTTTTCTCCATTTTTTGGTCAAAAACAGGTGTTTTTTTTTTTTGCAAAACTAACCCATGTTCTACTGACGATTACTAAAGACGGGAAACCATAGAAACAAACCGTTTCTTCTTGGTGAAAGAAGAGAGTCTAGTCTTTCATTTGGTACATAGTTTACATAGTCGTAAAACAGTCAAAATGCTGTAAAACGTCTGGCAGTATGGAGCGCTCTGCACTGAAAATGGCTGGCAGCCAATGAGTTAAGTGCCAGGTTACTGATTGATGTAAGGTACAGAAGGAGAGCTCATGGCTGTTGACTAGCCTACGTTTCACGGACCTTACCCGGGCTGGTAGCTACATAGCTGGCAGTTATGTCTGGGCTAGAAGCTATGTTTAATAACGTTAGGCTATTTCATAGCCACGGTTCTCTGAGGGAGATGAGTGAGACACAGACCGTGACTTTATGGGAAAGCGCCCTCGCGCGACCGCTCTTGAAGCCTTTTAAACACTCCTATTGGCGGAGTGAGCTGTCACTCACAGGTAGCCCCGCCTACCTACAATAAATTACAGTGACACTCACTCCTCATCACATTGACCAGCTTCTTCTGGATGAGCTATGAAATAGCCTATCGTTCTCTTTCAGTCGACTCGTTCAACACAGACCGTGACACTATGGGAGCTTTAAAAACATGACCACAACCGGAGCCAACTGAGTCCTGCACTAAGCAGTGTCCGTAGACCCCAGACCACTCACCCGAGTACAGCGTGCGCAACAACCGGCGCCGTAACATCAAGGCGGTAATGCTTAACAAAAGTATGTGAGGAGGCCCAGCCAGCGGCCGCACACACAGTCTGAATAGGAACACCTCAAAAGGCAGCCCAGGACGCAGCCACACCCCTAGTGGAGTGCGCTCTGACCGCACCAGGGGGATCCTTCCCCGCAGCTTGATAGGCCATAGATATAGCCTCCACAATCCAATGAGACAGTCTCTGCGTAGAGAGTCCCTTGGCCCCAGTTGCAAAGCACACAAACAGTTGCTCACTGCGTCGGAAAGATTCGGTCCTTTCCAAATACATGCTTAATGCACGGACAGGGCATAGCGCATGAAGTCTCTCCTGCTCCTCCGAAGAAAACGGAGGGGGGCAAAAGGAAGAGAGCCGCAGATCAGAGAAGCCATAAGACATAGGCACTTTTGGCATGAACGCAACGTTAGGCCGTAATGTAACACTGTTGCCACCTGCACCGAACTCCAAACATGATGGATGTGTGGAGAGGGCATGAATCTCGCTCACTCTTTAGTGGAAACGAGTGTGAGCAAGAGCGCTGTCTTATAGAAAACAACCTTTATGTCCGCTTGTTGCAAGGGCTCGAATGGCGTATCACAAAGAGCGTCCAGCACCAGGGCTAGGTCCCAAGTCGGAAAAATATGTCTGGCTGCCGGACGGAGGCGGCTGACGCCCTTAAGGAACCTGCTCGCAAGAGGGTGCGCTCCAGGGGAGACGCCGTCATAGCCTACATGACAGGCTGAAATGGCTGACAAGTAGACTTTAAGCGTTGAGTGAGCTTTGCCCTGTTCAAACAGTTCTTGAAGGAACGTAAGTACTGTCACGATTGAGCACTGGAAAGCGACAATGCCTCTATGGTCACACCACTTTTCGAATGCTGACCATTTTAAGTCATATAGAGACCTCGTAGAGGAGGCTCTGGCACTCTGAATGCAATAACATTCTGCGGCAGCCCTGCGGAGCTCAGCGCTTCCCGCTCACGAGGAAGGCGTACAGGTTCCAAATGCTCAGGTTCGGATGGAGGAGCTCTCCTCCCATCTGAGACAGGAGGTCCGTGCGGTTGGGGAGGTATGCGCTAGCGCATCCGTACCCAACGGTGCGTCCTTGTCCAGGATGGAGAAGAACAGTTCGCAGTGCTTGTTCTCCTTCGATGCAAACAAGTCGATCTCCGCTCGTCTGAACCGAACCCATATGTGTTCTATTACTGATGTATGAACCCTCCATTCCTGGTTGGAGAGGGAGGCTCTCGACAGTCTGTCTGCTCTTATGTTCAATCGTCCCTGGACATGAGTGGCCCTGAGCGATTTCAAATGAGCGTTTGACCACGTCAGAATGGCATAGGCAAGACGGTGAAGGCGAAGTGACTGTAGCCCCCCTTGACGGTTTATGTATGACACCACAGCTGTATTGTCTGTGCGAATCAATACATGTTGTTGTGATAAAATTGGGAGAAAATGTTTTAGAGACAGAAACACTGCCAACAGTTCCAAAACATTTATATAAAGCTGGCTCTGCAGAGCTGACCATGAGCCGCCCACAGCCCAGTTCTCTAGAGTGGCTCCCCAGCCGGTCAACGACGCATCCGTGGTTAACACTTGGTGCGTGGTGCGCACTGCTATCAGGCCCATCGGAGCACCCTGCGACAGCAGCGAAGGGTCCCGCCACATTCGCAGTACTTGCATGCACGATGTCGAGACGGATATCATTTTGTTCATGTGTGCGCCCCGCTCCGCACAAACAAGCCCAGGGAGAACACCCATCTCTGCATATCCCTCATAAACAGTTGGCCCAGTGGCACTACTGCTATCATTGATGCCATCAAGCCTAAGAGGCGAAGGCAGGTGCGAAATTTCACTGTCCACCCCAGCTGAAAGGCAGAGAGGCAGTTGCGGAACGACGACGCTCGCTGAGAGGTGACCGTCGCCCTGAACGAGACAGAGTTTAGAGTGAGGCCCAGAACGTTTATTGTCTGGGTTGGGATAAGTATGCTTTTCTGGTAGTTTATGAGAAAACCCAGAGACTCTAGATGTCTGAGGAAAAACTCGTCCGGCCGACTGAGCACATAGAATGTAGTCGTCTATGTACCCATAAATTCTGAGGCCCTGTTCTCTGAGGGGGCGGTCACGAATTGCATCACCCTCGAGAACACCCTGGGGGCGGTGGCTATTCCAAATGGGATAGTTTGGAATTCTACGGCCCTGCCCTCGAAATAAAAGCGCTGGAACTGCCTGTGGGGTTCGTAGATCCCTACGTGAAAATACGCCCGTTTCAGATCTAGCTTCGTGAACCAGTTTCCCTGTCTCATTGACGCCAGGAACTGTCTGTGTGTGAGCATTTTGAAATTGTAAGTGCGTATGTGGCTGTTCAGAGCTCTTAGGTCCAAAATGGGACGTAAACCCTGAATGCGCCTCGTTTTGAGGAACTATTCGCACTGCATTCTGCTCGAGGAGGGATTCTATCTCCTCTCTCAGTATCTGTTTTGACTTTGTATTGGGCACTGACTGCAGCAGCCCCCGGAAACGTGGGGGCCTTCGAGCAAACTGTATTCTGTAGCCCTGTTCTATCGTAGCGAGAACCCAGGGACAACTCACGTGCCGTCGCCAAACCGGGATAAATTTTGCCAGTATAGGCTGAATCAAATTGGGTGGGCTCGAATTTGTTTGTGTGCACATACTCCCCTCTAGTGGCCGAAAATAGTGTGACACCTGAGGTGCGGTCAATATTCTCAGAAAGTCGGCTGAATATTTCGACTGTCCCAAGTGAGTTAAGGCTACGGGACTCATTACAAAACAACCGTGTGGGTGCACTGATGTTATTCCCACCACAGACAGGGATTTTGTGTTTGTGGGGTGACAAGTAGTAACCGGCAGAGTAACTGTTGTGTCCTCTTGTGCTCACCGTAGGTCCTCTTCCCTCAGTCACGCTATGTATGATGTATTCGCTGCTCCTCTAGAAGTGGCATCTCTCCGGGTAGTTAGAAACAAAATCCGTGCTGCAAATGTCTTAACAAGTCTTATCACTAAAAATGCTTATGACGTAAACGTTCTAATGTTAACGTTATCAGAAAAGTTTGATGAATTATGTCTGTATTATATTATAGTAAATAATATGCTCCCTCTTTGTCTTTTTCGTGATTTTAGATGAAGGTAGAGAAGAGTCAGTGGCTGGTGAAGTAAGAGGGATACAGTTGTCTGCTGATTCAAGGTCCCTGCCCCGTCGCCTCAACATCCTCAAGATCCTGTAGGCTACTGCTGCTGCTCTTTGATTCAGCACCTTTCTCCTGATGCCTGACACCCCTCATCACCAAATCAGCCCAGTCAACATGGACCCAACATGGACCCAAGTCTGAGGCCGAGAGAGGAGATTCACGGTCTGCTCCCTTTGTGTCCCATGTTTTGTGTGTGTGTGAGAGAGTGCGCGACAGATAATGAGTGTGGTGTAGAAGCATACCCATTTAATGACAACCTGTGCACATTTCAGATTTTTAGATGAGCAGTCCTTACTACAGTGGTAGAAATAGTGGTATTTTTATGTACATCTACCCATTTAATGACAAGAGTTTCATTATTTTACATGCAGGACGAGAACAAAGGTACAATTGGTCTGAGGGGAGGACACCGCAGACAGCTGATCAACTCCATGTCATCTAATTAGGCCATGTAAAGGACCATGAAGGGATGGACTTGGTGGAGGACAACAATGTGACACCTGAAAAGAGCACATGGAGATCTCTCATCCTCATCCCTCATGCTTATATTGCATTTCATATAGGCCTAGATTCTGATGGTCTTGTAAATGTTTGTTACACAAGTCAGAAATTGTTGTCTTTGATTATTTAATTTGATTATAATAGATGGAAATATATTTTATTGAAAAATATTTTTGAAAACCTAGCAAGTTTGTGTGTTTTAGTATCAGAATGAGCTTGTATTGGCCAAGTATATCTACAAGGAATTTGACTGGCATTAGCTGTTGGAACAATTAGACATACAGTAGTATGCAGTCAGAAGATGCATACTAGAGCACCACAATATACATAAGGCACCTACCAATAGATTGAGACCAAAATGTATTGCAAGAGATGTGCAAACTACTGGCACTACTACTGCTTGTTGTCTATGGGGACTATTTTCAGATGCTGCGTACGATATCACTGCGCCTATGGTGCGTTTGCAAGTTGCCTTGATTATTACGCCAGATGAGAGTGTAGTTCCATGTCAAATCAGCCTAGAAAAACGCCAGGTTTCATTTTCAGTTGGTCTTATTGCACTTTCTAACTTGAGAGGAGACACGTTTTAAATGGGAAAATTACCAGAAATCTTAGTCACTTTTAAACATGAAGCTAGCAGGCGAGAAGCTAATGGTCTAATCCGATTCAATGATCTATGCTAGGCTGAAGCTAAAAGTTGTATCGCCAGACTCACAGAATGGCTGGATGAACGGGAACAAGGTAAATATCGATTGTTTTGCTCGAAGGGAGGTGGAAAATGAGCGTATTTCCAAAAATGGCGGAATATCCCTTTAATTTCCCTTTTAAACAGATCACAAAGTAGACACTAAACTAATAATCACACTCCCCCTCTAAAATAGATGTCGTCCTGACATCATCTTTTAGGGCCAGTTGTTCAAAGGTAATCTGATCGGATTTTGGTTATCGGATTGGATCAAATCTGGAAAATGGGTTGTTCAAAAGGGAAAGAAGGATTCTGAATTCGGATCAGATCACGTAATCCAATCCTAGTTTGAAAATGGATCAAACCTTCAGTTTGTGTTGTTCAAAACTTTTCAGCACGATTTGGATAACTTTGATCCAAAAAAACAGGATTACCCTGATCCCAACAAGGGGTAGGATTTCAAGGTGGATTTCAGGAAGAAAATGTACTAAAACTTTAAAATTGATCAAATAATACATTTGAATCATTTACTGTATATTTAAATTTTGCACTTGAATTTGTCAAGTTTAACCGTTACAGTGATAAAGTAGACATACCAATTTAGCCTTTCAGTATAATAAACTAAAAAAAAAAAAGATCTTATCCACATGAAATAAACCCCCAAACAGATTTGAATAACAAACTAAAATAATCCATTTTTAATATCTGTCACTCTCCTTCATCACTGTAGGCCTATTAATGTCAAAGAAACAATCATCAGATAGAACCGTGATGCAATTTCGAGCTATTGCATCTCTCTCTACTAAAAACAGGGCTTGAAAATGTGGGTCTCTTCTTTTCAGATGAAGAACCATGAACATTATTTTGTTAACTATTGGACATTTTTTTTTAACATGTTTTCAATATATCCGCAATGCGTTTGTTAATGTATATTTCTTTTTTCTTTGTTATGGCTCGGGTGAGGGGCCTTAAAATAAATTATTAATGGAGGTGGATATTTATGTTTTGTGTTTTGTGCCAAAATAAACACTTAAGGTGACCCAATGTTGGCTCTTCTACCTGTTCTTTAGCTGGCAATCCGGATTTGGTAATCCTGAAAACTGTGTATGTGGATAAGGGTGATCTAATCCAATGTTGCTTTGAAAAACTGACTGAAAAGTAAGACTGATTATCTGATCCTGGATAGCAAAAAATGGGATTTCCAAATCGGGATAATTTTGATCTGGATTACATTTTTTGAACAACTGGCCCGATGTGATCATAGGTAAAGACCTTAGGGGCTTGTCTTTCTCTCTGTGGCCTTTGATACACCTCTTCCACCTCAATATCTTCATCACTACGATCCGGTACAGAAGACTCCTCATCAATTCATCATCTGAGCATTTTTCATCTATCAACACTTCCTCCACTAGCCCAGCCATATCTTCAGTTTCAGGCTCAACTGCCTCTACTTCAACTTCATCATCAGCACCTGAATCATCAGTATTATTTGTTATCATAGCATCATTTCCTTTTGTCTTCCCTATTTCATTTGATTTTGTTTTATCATTCATTGGGACGTCCATAGGCAAATGGTCACATGGTAGCAACAAATTACGATGCAGGACCCTAGATATTCCTCTTCCCTGCTCTGGTCCCACTTCATAAATGAGGAGGTCTTCATTAACTTGTCTCACAACAATGTGGATGGCCTCTTCCCAGTGGTTCCGTAATTTGCCTGTCCCTCCTCTTGGTGTCAAATTCCTAACAAGAACACGGTCACCAGGATTCAAAACTGTGGTTTTCACTTTCTTGTCATAATTCTTCTTACTCTGTCCTGCTGCTTTCTTTACACCCTCCCTAGCAATCTCATATGCTTCTTTCATCTGCTCTTTCCATCTTTTCATGTATTCCTGGTGACTCATTTTGCCTGTGTTATCAGTGAGTTCAAAAAGGATGTCAACAGGCAACCTTGGGTTTCACCTAAAGAAGGTAGACGGGAGAAAAGCCTGTGACCTCACACTTGGTGCAGTTATATGCAAATGTCAGTTTATTCAATGATTCCTGCAGTTTCTTTTTTCTTCATTAGTCAGTGTCTTCAGCATCTGCAGTAGTGTCCTATTAAAACATTCAACTTGACCATTCCCTTGTGGATGGTAGGGACTTGTTCGTGAGCTCATGACACCACAGGTTTTCTGCAGCTGAGCTATTAACTTGTTATCGAACTCACCGCCTTGGTCGTGGTGTATTCACTTGGGGAATCCGAATTTAAGGGCATAGTCATTGAACAAACAATCTGCTACTGTTTTGGCTGATTTTGACTTAGTAGCATAGACTTGGAACAAACCTTGTGAAATGGTCAATTATAACTAATATATTCACATCCCGCTTTACATTTATCCAAGTGTAAAAAGTCAATGGAGACAAGCTCAAATGGGTGGGTTGTGACGATATTAGTAAGAGGAGCTCTTGTCTCTCTGTTAGCTTCATTTGCTTCAAGCATCAGGCACACGTCCTTGTAACATCTCGCTGCGCATTTGGGGCCAAAAGAAACAGTCTCTGATCAGTGACAACGTGCAATCAACTCCTTGATGACCCATTTTGTTATGCAACTCCTGCATCACACGAGTCTTGTGTTTGTCAGATAAGTTGGGTCCTAGTTGCTGTCTTCTTCTTAAGGAGACCATTTCTGTCAATGTGCAGTTTTTCCCATTCTCGGAGGAGACTATGAGAGACATGGCTGGGTGACCTGATGGTTTTGTCTTAGTCATTTTGCATCTCATTAGGCTACCGGCCCAATGTGTGGGTCATCTGACTGACTCTGCCTAATTTCAGTAATAGGGAGAGGGGTTGGCTATATTGGCCATTGTCTGCTGATTGCTGAGCAAGGGCAACTGTAGGCTATAGTGGATACAGTGCATTTTCATGCACTGTAATGATCTTGTTATCTCTCTCTTCTTTTTGTTTTTTGTTTGAAATTGAACAAAATTCAATCCCCCCCTCCCCCCCCAAAAAATAATAAAAAAAATAGATTGGGACCATTGCACTAAGTCAGAGGCGGCGAGAAATACAGTGTAACGACTGGAGTACACAGGGAGGCGGTCTTATGTTCGCACAAGTGGAGTGCAGTGCAGTCGTGATCTTTTTAGAAGTCATCATGGCGCTCGATTCGTCACTTAAAGGTAAGAAGCTCATGGTAACCGAGACATATTTTAAAACCCAAAAAGCATTATTGTCGACTTCTGTTTTGAATCCTGGTTACACGAAACGTTTTGTCCGGTTTTTGACCGGATTGTCCGGACAGTTCAAGGAGAAAAAGGAGAAACCAGTCAACGTTACTGTTTAGCCCATAGCTAACATCAATGTTAATTTTGGTGTAGCATAACGTTATGGATTGATTAACGCTGATGTGAAATAACCAGCAATCGGCATGTTAGTTAACTTAGCGAGGATGTGTAGGATAATGACGTTAACCAAAGAAAAATGATGATGACATCGGTTAGCTTAACGGAGACCCCCATGGAAATTAACGTTAGGGAGGTGATTGCACTAAAACAGTCTTGAAATACGGTAATTTAGCCATGTCCGATGTGACTTTTGAGAAGGGGTTTGTTTACAAAGGATGACATGTGTTAGCAGTGGCTAACGTAAACTAATGTAACGCGTGGAAAGCATGAAATGGGTTAACGTAACGTTAGTATGCCTTCGGTTGGTAGCATTTAACTAACATAGCTTTCAAACGAACCGAGACCTAACTTATCAGCTAGCAAGCCAGTTGGTGACACTAGCAAGGTATCGATAACATTAGCGTTATTTGGTCCGAACCATGTCGATTTGTGAAGACCTCAGCGTATGGCGGGGAATGCCCTAATGTTAACGTTAACTTAGACACTGCTTGGCTTTAGAAGAAGGATGCTGCCAGTTAAAGATGGTTAACGTTAGCAAATATGACATCAGTTTTAGCAGCGGCTGCGTTAACGTTAGAGTAGGCTACGGATCTGCTGTGAACTGCAAACAAGTTTCACTGTCCACGGCAATACCTGACATAGATAGATAGATAGATAGATACTTTATTGATCCCCAAGGGTCATGTTGGGGAACGCTACTTCATCACATCATGTTAAAGCAATAGTGCTAGCTGCTAGTGCGCAACAGTTTGACACAAGTGTTATGGTTTTAATGACCATAAGTTTGGCTAAAATCGGCTTCAAATGAATTCATTTGAATGTAATGTGGTCTTGTGAAGGACATGAACGGGAGCTACAGAGAATATCGCAGTTCGGTATGCGGTAGGCCTACAGCCGAAAAATGAAAAGAACAAAGATCTAACGTTAGCCCTGACCTCCCTGAGGTCCTATTAAGCTATAAACCGCAGGTTGGATTCGAACAAGCATTAATTATGGGCACTTGGAGCTTGGACCCATTTGTGGTAGGTAGGGATGTTGCAGCCGCTTATGCCACCCCCATCTCCCCCATTATCAAGACATCCTATAATCAAAAAGTATAATATGAAACAATTTAAATAGGGGCTAATTTTCCCGTGTGCAAAAGTCAAAAACAGCACACAACTAAGTGAAAGGTTGGACACACTCAAAATGGCAAGGTGTTAAACTATTAAGTAGGCCATACCTAGATATGCTTTGTGTTTAAAACCATGAAAACCAGTAGTCTGCCACAGCTAACTTCAAGCACAATACTGCAGTTACTGCCTTTTTGCTTTGTAGGGCAGAATAGACCTGTATTTTCGCAATGTCTTAGTTTTAAAATGACAATAGCATTGGTTCTACTTAATTGAACTGATACCTGAACCCTCCCCTTTCGATCAGTGGTACCTCCGGACAGTGAGGGTAAATCTGTGAAAGTTTGTCATTTTCCAAAAGTGCGTCAGCGGCATGGATGGTGTGCCTGACCAATTAGATATGTTCAGAGGTCTGTGCATTTACCCATAAAAGTTCAGGACTTAATGTGTGACATCAGCTATAGAGTGCATCTTGATAATTTTTTTCATGTTCATATCTTCCACAACTCCAGGAAATCCTTTTAGCCACTTGATCGACACTCTCCCATGTGGAAAATATGATGGCCAGAAGTATTTCAATCCACTTAAAATGAATGATCCAAGATATGGTAAGTGGCTTGAAGAGCAGTCGTAGCTTTAATGTCATCATAGTGTTTTTGGTAACATCGTTACCAAAGGCTCCAAGCAGTCCGGCTGCAGCTTGTTTTTGTTCCTATGATAATTCTTATTTTTCTCTGCTAAAAGTGGTTGTGCAGTGAAACTTCACAATATGGTCCCAGAGACACTTACTACTCAGACCCCCCAAACCTACATATTGACTCATATCTGAAATGCAGTGAGACCTTTGGGTATACTACGAATCTCAATTAGTGGGTTGGCGAGGTATGTTGTGCTCAAAGCCAGGGTATGCTGTGACACGAAAGTGGCTCTGTTTTAGCGTCGCTATATTACCATGGTATCTTATGCTCGCAACCAAACCTGGTCGGGAGCAGGTTATGTGCTAAGTTATAGCTCAAATCGTGAAAAACTACCGCCCTCTGACCAATCCTACTGACTACTAACCAATCAATTATTTTGAAAAACTAAGTTATCTAGTGTTTGAGATTCTGTCATAACTCTTACAGGTGCAGCTCCGCCTCTTCAAACGTTTTGAAACTCGAAGGCTCTTTTAACTATGTTGCACATGCAGATATATCACTACTATGGACGTGCATACCATACAATATCTGATGACCATCCATTTTTTGATGTTATAGGTTAGACACTAAAAATGACCACCATAGATTACGCTGCCGCTCATAAATGCTGAAGTAATCTTTTTTAAAATATAGGCGGTCTTGTGCATCTCCACGTTTCACGATTGGTCAAAGTCACCCAAACCACGAGAACACGCACAGATCTGAGCTGAAAGCCTAGTTTGACAAATTCACCCGTGAGTGAGTTTCATGATACCTCTCAACTCAGATTGTGACTTTTGTATTTGTCGATCCAGGTTATCCAAAGAAAGCTTGGTTATGTTCATTCGTAGTATACCCCACTGGACACAAACCTCTTGCATTGTTGTAATCTTTGCATTCATCTGCATCTTTGAGTCATTAGTCTCCTGCTCTAAAATCATTCAACCAGGCAAAAAAATACAAATTGGAAGTTCTCTGTTTTCTTGATTTGATCATATGCACCGGTCACTATGATCAACATGTTGCAACATGTCACCTATATAATTAAACATTTTGTTTTTAGTTTTTTTGTTTGATATGATGGTTTTAATGTTGAAGGTAGACATGAATGATACAAAAATGTAATTCGCAAGGTGCAACTACTGATTATTTAAAAAAAGACCATAAAAAGCTTCTTTTGTGTAAGTAAGTTTTCACAAAAGAAGTTTTAACAGCATAATGTTTTTTGTTCAAAAAGGAATATACATTTTTTTTGAATAAAGTTATGATTCTTCATGTATATTTGAGAGAAAATATCATACTTGAATCATTCACCTTGCAGTTTTATGCCAATATTACAGTTGTACTGTATGATGTTTCTCTCTTGCACTGAACGACACTGTCCTGAAAACAGCCATTTTAAGACATTAGTAGTCTTCTTTTCTTTAATATTGACAACAGTAGCTGTATGTTATGAAGCTACACTACAATGACTGTATGTTTAGACATTCTGTGGAAGGACTACATGTATGCTGTAGTGTGCCACGCTTTAGTAATAACTAGATATACCGCAGAGCAACACAAAATATGACCGCCGCTCAGTCCAGCACATTCTCCACAAAAATAAATCATGCTTGTCAATTTGTCTCTATCTCCTACTTCCTCCCCTATTTGTGTGTGTAAATGAGTGTGTGCAGATTTACCAACTAACTGTTCTTTCTTTAACAGAGGGATTGCCCTTATCAATCCGTGTCCTTTTGGAGGCAGCTATAAGAAAGTGTGATGGGTTTTATATTAAGGAGGAGGATGTCCATAACATACTAGATTGGCAACATCAACAGAATGTAGCAGAAGTGCCCTTTGCCCCAGCACGGGTCCTTTTCCAGGACTTTACGTGAGTTTCTTTTTTTATTTATTTTTAAAATATATTTATTTATTTTCATAAGTCTTCTTATTGACTTTTTCATCACATTGCAAACAATACATAATTTCTGGCACTCTATAATTATAGTAATAATAATAATTATTATTATTATTGTTATTATTATTTATTATTTTTAGGGGCATTCCTGCCATGGTGGATCTAGCAGCAATGAGGGATGTTGTCACTAAGCATGGCGTGAACCCCAGCCGTGTCAACCCCAAATGTCCAACAGTTCTGCTCATAGACCATTCCCTGCCAGTTGACTTCAATAAATGGTAAGTTTCATCGTTGACAGTTAGATTGTAAGTTCTGTTGGCTGACTTAAAGATGTACTTGAAAGAGAGAATCCCGCACACTGTCCATTACGCATGCAAACAGGTCTAAGACCGAAATGTTGTGAATGTGAACTGGAATGCATTTCCCGGTGGGAAAGTGCGAAGTGTGCTTGTTCCGACGCGCCGCGACGGCGCCCGGCAGGAGACGCGACCGCTCGCCCTCAGGTCAAAGCGCCAAAGTTTGGCCAAGACACGAAGCTGCTTCGAGTTTGGCAGCGTTGCCCTCGTTTGCCGAATTCTTACACTGACCTGACGGGTTGCCCAGGTTCATCAGTGGTATGGCCCAGAGCACCTCCAATGTAAAAATGTAGATGTCATCCCAAAGACGTAAAGAGATATAAGCCAAAATGCATTTTTGCTAATTGCGGCGCCCCCTAGTGGCCAAATTACAACACATTTACTGAGGCTACTTTGGATGGTGTCCAAAATCATCCCGCCAAATATGGTCTCGATACCTCATAGCGTTTCCAAGATTTGACCTCACTTCCTGTTTGGACGCTTCACCATCGAATTTGATTGGCTGTCAGGGCGAACGCTTTGATGTATGAAAATGAAATGTACACCTCTAAGGTCTTTAGACCTTTTGTTGAATTAAGTATGAGTTGTTCACGTGTAGCCAGCATGAAACACGTTAACCACTGAAGGAAGGAGGGAGCCTAAGGAACTAGGCATGTTTGTAGAACAAATACGAGTAATGTTAGGAGTATAGCTATCCTGTTATGTTGGAACATCCGCAGTTTACTCACTGTTGAATAAGTTGCAATGTGTTATAGCCTCAAATGGATGGTAAAATAAACAGGACAACTCACCTGTTCAAATGATGTAATAGGATAAAATTTGGTTTTGATATGTCAAAGCAACCAGGCTGTTACTGGTTAACGTTTCTGAATATGAAATCGATTTTGGATTGGTTGCATGTGATAAAAGCTATGCCATTTCCTGTCCAGACAGCATTCATATTCAGAAATACTGTACACCGGCAACAAAGACACACACACACACACACACACACACACACAAGCAACTCTTTCAAACAGAAACGTCAGTCCGTTACATCTGCCTCTTGTCCACAAACTGCATGTCGCTGAGTTGACCAGCAACGAAGACTTTCACATAAACACACACACACACACACACTTACACACACACACATACACACCACCCCCTCAAACACAAATATCTGTCTGTTACGTCTGCCTATTAAGGTTTTGCTTGTGACGTTTTGGTCACGTGATTCTATGTTCCATCGCCGACTGGTAGTCAACTGGTAGGCAAGCTGGCAAGTCAACGCACTGAACCTTCGTTGGTTAGCCTAACTTTTTCATACATTCATTTGATTAACAGGCTAGATATGGCGATAAGCCTAAGCACACTGCCGCCTCATGGAACAGGCACAACAAGCCGGCATATTTTCACCTCGTTTTTAGACACGACACGTGAACACGACCTCCCTGTACATGTTCTGCCTTCTAAAAATGGATCTTAAAAGCTACGTTTCCACCAGGCAGTATGGTACAGTTCGGTTCAGTACGTTACGTTTTGGTATGGAACCTTTTGGTACGGTTCAGTCCGGTTTGTGTACCCACTGCAAAAGGCACTACTGTATAAGATTGCTGGCTGTGCTCCATAGAGCAGCATTATCACATAATTTAAATAAACTTTTCATAAAAATAAATACAGTCGACACACAAAGCTGCTTGTTTAACACCAAGGAAGAAGAAAAAGAAGCTGCTTGTTTATGTTGCTTATGCTACTTGTTGCTGTCTTCGTTTGGTGGACAGTAACCTAGCTAGCCTATAGGTTAATCAACCTGTCTGGGTAACTGTTAATCAGACTCGCTAGACTTTTATTTACAACTGTGTCTTACTGGAGTAGGTATAGTAATCAACACTTCACCGTCTGGTCAGGACAGGACCTAGTTCTAGCTACCAACTGCGGGCGATGTGCTGCTACCTCGACTGCCGAGCTGCTGGTCTGCGAGCTGCCATGCTCAGCCTGGAGTCTGATCGAGCTTATGCCAAGCTGAAAACAAGCTGTTGCTGTTGGGGTCAACTGAGTTGCTGATCTGCAGCAAAGAATCTTTGATCTGCAGGGTCGCCCACGACTTCGGACGGTTCTTTGCTTCTGCTGCTTGTGCTACTGGTGCTCTCCAGCCGGCCTGCCTATTGAATCCACCGGTTGGTTCAAGGCTGTGTGTCATCATTGCCCTGGGACTTTTCTCGGTCGTCTGACTCGGATGCAGTCAATTGGAATAAGTTGGCGTGGACTTTTCTGATTTTGTTTGCTTTTATTAATTATTTGACATTTTGTTTTGCCTAGTGTTGCAAGTGTTTTTGTTAATCTATGTTATTTTATTATATGTTAATTGTTGTTTGGTGTCTGTCTTTGTATGTCTTGGTGTCACGGGTACGCAGGCGATTACGCCGCTCCGTCCGGCATCTTTTGTCTTGTGTCTTGTTATTTTGTAAATTTGTTTGTTCTTTGTTGCCACGGGTACGCTGGCGACTACACCACTCCGTTCGGCACTGTCTCTGTGCACGTGAAATGCGCTATGTTTGTGGTTGTCTAATGTCTGATGTCTGTACAGGAACGCTGTGCGAATACGCCGCTCTGTCTGGCACCTGGCTATTTTGTGTTTTCAATTCATTTGTGAAGCGACCTTGGGTGTCTTGAAAGGCGCTATATCAATAAAATGTATTATTATTATTATTATTATTAACATTGCAGAGCTTGAAGACGTGCTTTATAGACAACTGTAAGCTAGATAGTTTACTAGAAACGTTTGCAAGTATCCATCTGCTGATGCAAAGGCTAGCAAAGTAGCTTAAAGTTAAAGTGACAGTCGTGGCCACTGGCTAGCACGGAATGCTAATTGATTCTGATATATTAGCTCTAACAACTTGGATTTGAAACACGCATAATAACTTATAACTTGGGTTCATGTGACAAGTAGTTTATGTTAGCCTACAATTACAAGTCAAGTTTTGGTTCACTGTAGTTAATAGTTTTGCACGTCATGGATGTGAGCACCACCAGGTAGGCTAAGCTCTGTCATTTATTTGGCCATGTTGTGAGTTAGTAGCCTGACGAGCCAGACCCACATCAAGATGTAGGGTCTGGACACTCACCGTAGACAGGGCTCAATCAGAGGGGTGGGATAAACAGTTGTCTTTCAAATTCCCTCCCCGCAATAGGATAACGCTAAACGAATCATCTTCTTGTTTTCAAGTAGCAGGATGCGTAACCTTCCCTCTCCACGCAATAGGATAACGCTAAAGGAATCATCTTCTTGTTTTCAAATAACAGGATGCGTTACCGTCGCAACTTCTGGTCGCATGTCAGTCACCATTATTTTAAGCCCTGTGATTGGGCCGCTGGTGCTGGGGGTTCTCAGCTCCCTGGCTCAATGGATCGTGCCTAGACTGCCCCGCCAGCCAAATTACATTTGCTGCCGTTAGGGGCGTCTAGATTTCTAGGCTAGTGAGTTAGGCTATGTGCTACGTTTTGAAAAGACAGAAACTATGGTGCTTATAATTATGTGACCAGTTTCGAGGTAATTACACGTTCGTGAAAAGTAAAAAATAATGTTTGTGTTGGAGTGTCAAGATAAGATATTGTGGCAGGGTAAGTAGCCAGTAAAGTAACGTAGAGGACAGGCTACCAGCTGCATGACAACACGAGGCCTCAACACTAAACCGCTAGTTAATCAAATAAGATTCACCCACCTGACATAAAATTAGCCGGACACTGACACGTTTCTGTCCATCATCATTTCAGTTCAATCAGTTGTAGACTACAAGCTTCTAATGTCTCGGATATGGCACACTCAGTTTGTTTGCGGTCTTTGCTGGCAATTTTCTTTTTGAACGATTAGGACAACCGTGTAGCCACAACGAAATTGTACTATTTTAAGACGGGAACGTACCATTTTTTTTTTTATCAAATAAATAGTTATTAATACAAAATCTACTAAACCAGAAACTGACTTTCTATTAGGGCTTACATTACGTTCTCCTGCATTTTCCCAACCACTTCATCAGGTGGCGACAGCTAATACCGTACCACAAACGGAAACGATTAAACAATTTTCTTCCTATTGTAGCTAGCAAACAAATTCTACGCAAGTAGTTGCCATCTCTTAATCTGTGTTTCGATCATAAAAAATATATTTCGGAGATATTTGTAACCGTAGTAACTACAGTAGGCCTATGTGTAACCCCGCTGATATGTACGGTTCTGCCTACCACTCTGCCTACCACTCCAGTTGTAAACAAACGGTCACATGACATTAAGGCATTATGACATTCGTGGATGCAAAACCTTAATTGTCCACAAACTGCATGTTGCACAGTTCACCCACATCTACCCACAATTCTTTGATTTATAAATAACCCCAGCATTAAAAAACTGCAATGTGTCAAATCTTAATATGTATAATGTATGTACATATACTGTATGGGCAATTCCATGCAAAACTGTCAAGTCCATAACCCCACACAGCATCATACTATGATGTGGATGATGATTTCTTAAAAGTTTACCATTTCGCTCTTCTTGTTTGTACAACATATTCGATGACATTGTTAACAATCATTTGCATTAACCCCCTTTTCCACTCTTATGTCTCAACATATACTGGAGTCACATTCATAAACATAAACAGGATCCTAGGTTCTCAATTTGCTGGACTCACTGTCTACCATAAAGTTAAAGAATAGTAATAACAGAAGAAAAGGTAAGACGATGTTGATAGCGTGATTAACTAGTGTGGTGCCTCCACTGAAGAATTTCTATACCACTGCCCTGATGGAAATATGTAAATCCTCAGAAATGTCAAGTGACTACAGTTATTTCTACCTGCTTTGTTATAGCTTATCCTAAATGAAATACTATTATTACATTGCATGTCAATGCAATGTACTGTTATCACTGTTCTTCTTATAGTTATTCTTCTTCCGACCAAAATCAACTATCAAAGGCTCTTAAACCACTGAACCGTTTGACGTCATTCAAACACTCCTACACAGGTCTTGTCACGGAGATTTGTTCTATGTATTTTTCACATTTGTGAACTTCATACTTTTTGAGATATTTACGATAAAAAAGTTTAAAATTCCCATAGAGTTTACATTGAGACCCTTTGGCGGCAAAGACTAATTGTTACGTCAGTGCTCAGCTGTCAGTAATCAAGGATCTCTGAGTCTGATCCAAAGCCATGCCATCACCGCTGCGCTAAACCAGGCTAAACGTGAATGTTACGTTACGTCTACAGCTGTGAAAACATTCTACCATGCCACTGTAATCCAGGACGTTGTCGTCTTGTCTCCTGTTAGGCTACTCCTTACTTGATTTGTTTATATCGTTACAGTAGCCTAACCGGTTTGCTCTCGGTAACGTTATCAACAGCTAAAGACAATCTAACCTAACGTCAATGTAAACACTGTATTAAGCTAACGACAACCAAACTTGCTCCAGGCTAACGTTTAACGTCGGGGTAGGCTGCAAGCCGAAAAGGGTTTAGCAAACTAGTCGTTAGACTTGCCAGCCAGGCAATCATTTAAAGCTTTCGGTATCATTCACAAATTAAAAACCTAAGCTTATTGTACATTCCTATTAGGACAATCACGCACCTGAACACACTTCGAAGAACTAGCTCATCCTGTAAAATGTGTAGCCTACATAAAAAATATCCTACTGTAAGCTAACGTTACATTTGCTAGATATCCTACCTGTTGCTGCATCATCGTTGATTGGCGTTGTTTGAGAATGAGATTGTATTCCGTATTCCATGCTTTTAACCTGCATTAGTGTAGATATGAAGGCTATAACCTACCAGTCGTTTCACTACTAAAGTGTCAGCTCTTGCAACTCGTTTGAAGTTGGCAACTTCATTTCAGTCTTTTCAAATTCTAATAAATGAAGAGTTATTTTCCAAAATAGCCAATATCCACAATTTTGATGCATTTTCATAAATCACTTTTTAAATGTGACTTTCCAAGTAATTTCAGTGGAATTGTAATTGGGTAATTGTTATTTATCTATTCGTCTGTGTAGCCTAGTTGTCTTTTTTAACTATAGGCCTAATACAATGATGTCAGTAACCTTTTTGCATTTACATGCAATGGTAATTCCTTCCATGGAATTACATTTTCTAGTTTACTATTGTTGTTGTATGTTTTCTAACTCAGGGCATTGCTGTAAAAGAGCTTGATGCTCAGCCAATTTCTCCCTGAATAAAAAACGGATGATGATGATGATGAAGATATGCTGGTTTTAGCTTCATTTTATGATACTTTTAACTTCCTCTATGGTGTTTATCCTTTTGTGTGTGTGTGTTTGTCCGTGTGTGTGTATGCATTGTAGCACTTTGAGATCATTTATTTGATGTAAAGCGCAATATAAATAACATGTATTATTATTATTATTATTATTATTATTATTATTATTCAGTGTCCTAGGCAGATATTGACTTTGGACTGTGTTGGGAGCGAAGCACTGCTACATCGCGCAACACATCAGTTCTTTCTCACTTACGCAAGGACAATCTCTGTCAATATCTGCCTAGGAAATCGCTTAGTTACGTGCGTTTTCTTTACTTCAGCACCCTTACGCTCCATAATGTTTAATAGCTAGCAAGCTCATTGCAGGATTGTTGAATATCAGCACTTTAGTAACATTACCTTTGTAGACATTGTAGACTTACATACCAAATAATTAAATCAAATTTCGACATAAGCAGAACTTACAAACCTCATCACCCAAAGGAACATCCAAAGAGGTTGTGGTGGTTCTTAGCGTTTGGGTGTGTGGCGGCTGCTGTAGTTGTAATATATACTATGAACGAGGCAGCACTATAGATGTTGGTTGCAATATCAGTCGGGCAATAGATTGTATATTTAGACTTGTGAATAATGCAATGCGTTAGTCCAGTTTTGAAGCGTTAGAGGCATACATAATTCTCTCTGTCTTTTGATGATTTTTCAAATGTTCTCAGATTGATAACAGACCTGGTTAAATGTTTTACCTATATCATTTATGATTGGTATGTTTCTGTTTCGTCTGAAGTGCTATTCAGAATGCCCCAAACCCCGGTGGTGGAGAAGGTCATGGAGTTCGTGTTCATTCATCTCACACTAGACCTGTGCAGGAAGGAAATCCATGTAGTGGGCAGCGTAGCTGCAGCAGAGGTACCTGCAGTGACCCACCTCTCAGCTCTGGCAGACTTGCTTCGGTCCAGATAGAGAACACGCCTCTGCTTTGTCCATTCCACCTCCAGCCAGTTTCTGAGTAAGTAGATATACCACAGAATCACATATAGTAGTAAGTAGGATTAGTATTATGATTGAGTATTTGTCGAATCAGAGCCACATCTGCTGTAAATACTGTAAGGTAACATGCCTGCTCGTGATGACGTGCTAATATACATCCCATTCAAATCCTTAACAGGAGGGCCCTACCGTGTAGAAAAACGTTTTCGACTTATATAGACGCCCAATAGCTCAAAAAAATGTAATTTGTATCGACTCACTATACATTATCAAAGGTGGAATTGTCCAGCTTCAGAAAGTAAGTCTTATCACATATCTGTGGCAACCATTCACTCAAACCAGCTGATTCTAATTATCACAACTCTTCAGCCAGGTAGAGCAGCTAATTGATGAGATCACATGTTAACCCTCTAAGCGCCACCGTCGAGTTAACTCGACAAGATGCGGTACTGGATAAAACGGCCGATTTTGCCAAATAGGGTGTCAAATTTCGTTCAAACTCCCTGCCACTAGTTGGCAGACATGTCATACTACGTCCCTGACTCAGAATTACATCATGCTTCTACAAAATATTTGAGCAAGGGCACTTTAAACCAGTGCGAAATATCAGGTGAGCGAGCTTGCGTGTGAGCCATTGTATCAGAGCGGTATTGTGACCGTAAACGAGTATTAGCATTAGATAATCGTTTAAACACATAGAAAAAGTTTACCAGGAATGAAGTGTTGGGTCCTCTGTTCGCTGACAGTTATTCTGAAGGGAAATATCTGCCTTCAGAAGATGACAGGGATTTGTTTATTCACACGCGTCTCTGCCTAGCAATGCTGCAGCTGGACAACGTGAGCGATAAGTCCTACACCAAGCGCAAACGTGGATCCTTTGCCCAATGTCAGTGTTAGGAACATTATTTCACGGGTCTAGGTGTTCATAGGGAAGTTAGAAGACCCTCATCAGACGTATTATTTGTGTAGAGAACGACAGTATTGGTCGGGGCACTGCCATTTTATCGCGCTAGCCATATTGCCCTTTCGTTTTCCTTGTGCCTCTCCATAATTGCGGGGACAGGTAAGGTGATGGAGAATTTGTCTAATACTATTGGGTATGTCGGTATGGAGGTCAAAGTGTCCATAGGAGAACTGTGGGGCAACGTAGCAGCAGTGTGGGTAGTCGCAATGAGAATGAGAACGAAAGCCATGCTGATTCATTCCACTCGGGAGGCGCGCGTGGCAGATACAGGGTGCCGTCGGACAAAATAGGCAACAGCTGTAGGCAGTGAGGGGTGGGTTTTTATGTTATGCCTTGCAATGAGAAGTAGGCATATCGTGAAACAGTTAGCAGACCCTCATCAAACGTGTTAGTTGTGTGGAGAACGAAATCTTATGGTCGGGGGACTGTGTTTTTTTATTGCGCTAGCCATATTCTCCCTCGACAGTGACCGTGTGCCTCTCCATAATCGGAGGAGGACGGTAATGTAGTGGAGCCTTTGTCTAATATCAATAGATGTAGGAGAGCTTGGGGAAACGTAGCAGCAGTGTAGGGAGTCGCAAGGAGAATGAGAGAACAGAGCCTTGATTCACTCCACTCGGGAGGCGCGCGTGGCAGACCTACAGGCTGTCATCAGACAAAATAGGCAACAGGTGTAGGCAGTGTGGGGTTGGTTTTTATGTTATGCCTTGCAATGAGAAGTACCATGAAACACTGCAAAAGTGTCACCTGTATGAATAGGGATTCATTATATTTACAATAAAAAGCCTACTACAGAAATTTGCATTCCCATCATCTTTCCATTTATTACTTATTAGGCTACACTATTGATTTACTATTTCCCTGACCATTTAGTATGGCACAATGTGTGTTCTTTTTGTGTGTACATGTCCTTGTGATGTGAATGTCTGTCAACTAAAAAATAATAATAATAATAAAAAAAAAAACACAAAGTGGCAGATCTAAAGGCCATAGTCAAAATACAGGTGTAGGCAGTGTGTGGTGGCCCTTTGTGTTGTGCCCTGCAATTAGAGGTACCACACCATGAAACACTACAAGAAGTGTCACCTGGATGAACAGGGATTCATTATCTCTATGGCAAAAGGCCTGCTACATAAATTCGCAGCATCATCATCATTCCCATCATCTTGCTATTAGTAGCCTATGATGATTTACTATTTCCCTGACCATTCAGTATGGTACAATGTTTGTTCTTTTTGTGTTTTCATGTCCTGGTGATGTGTATGTCTGTCAGCAAAAATATTATTAATAATAATAATATTAATATTTTTATAATAATATAAAAAAAATCATGAAAATTCAAAAATCCAGATGGCCGCCACCATGACGTAATGGCGTGACGTCATAATATGCAAATTAGTTGGATACATTTAATCCCTACATAAACTTTGGGTCATCCTTAATATTTCTCTAATTTACAGAAAGTCTCTATCTCTTATCACTTTTAAGTTAAAGCCTTTTGAAATTAATTAGTCAAAATTGAAGGTTTTAGGAAAAAACCTCTGGCGCCTAAAGGGTTAAGTTCACAGCCCAGGTAGAACCAATACATGATTGGTTCTACCTGTGTTTTCCATCTCTGAACATTATATCTACATACTGTACATGCCATTTGATTGGAGGCTAGTCTCACTTTGTCCCACAGCAACATTAAAATAGTTTAACTTGTGTGTATTGTTTCTGTTAATAATGTATAGTATTAATTGTCTATTTCATTATAATATTCAGATTTATCATAAATACTAGATCATTCACATGTATTTTAAGTTTGTTAAAGGAAGGGGGGTGGAGGTGGGGTCACATTTGAACATTTAAACATTTACTGGAAAGTAACGCAATAGTTACATGCTCAAGTAACTAGTTACTTTTAACATTTGTAACTGAGTAAGTCATTTAGTTTTTGGAAGGAGTAACTAGTAACTGTAACTATTTACTTTTTAAAAGTAACTTGCTCAACACTGGTCGTCATCTCATAAAGGGATAGTCCGCCATTTTTGGAAGTAAGCTCATTTTCCAACTCCCCTTGAGCAAAACAATCGATATTTGCCTTTTCCCCATTCACCCAGCCAGTGAGATCACGCACTACTTACTGCTTGTTGCCTATGGGGACTATTTTCAGATATCACTTCCCTTGATTGTTACGCCAGATGAGAGTGTAGTTCCATGTCAAATCAGCCTAGAAAATGCCAGGTTTCATTTTCAGTTGGTCTTATTGTACTTTATAACTTGAAGAGACACGTTTTAATGGGAAAATTACCGGAAATCTTAGTCACTTTTAAGCATAATGCTAGCAGGCGAGAAGCTAATGGTCTAATCCGATTCAATGATCTATGCTAGGCTGAAGCTAAAAGTTGTATTGCCAGACTCACAGAATGGCTGGATGAATGGGGGAAAAGGTAAATATCGATTGTTTTGCTCAAGGGGAGGTGGAAAATGAGCTTATTTCCAAAAATTGCGGAATATCCCTTTAAGATTTTAAAATCAGTGCAGTTTTTGTCTGCTCAGAGAAGTCCATTTGTTTTTACATTTATTCACAAGTCTCCAATCCTTTTTACGGTAAATCGGTTGATGAAATGTGTAGGCCACTGCGCTAAAGCTGTTTTCCTGAAAACCCTGCCTAATCCCAAAACTTCATCTGTAGGCCAGAAGCAACTTTCAAGAACCAAGAGATGGAGCTCATCCGAAATAAGGAGAGGTTGCAGTTCCTAAAGGTAATGTTACACTTATATCCACATTTACTCTTCTGTCTACATTTCTTCCTTTCCTTAGTCTTCGTAGTAAAAAAAAAAACATGTAATTTGTTTTGTCTCCAGTTTAAATGTCATATGGGAAGTTAGTTGCTACCAATTACTGCTACCAACACTGAAATCACTAAATGCTTTGGTTTTTGTGTTATTACGTTCTTAACAAGATTTTATTGTAAAGAATTAAGTTTATAAAGGGTGAAAGTGGCAAATCTCAAATCTTTTTTCACCGACTCTCGCTGTCTCTTGCTGCACAAGTCACCCGTTTTCACACTCTACAACAAAAAAACTCCTCCTACATGTTATCTAGAATAGAATAGAATATATACTTTTTTGATCCCGTGAGGGAAATTCAGTTCTCTGCATTTAACCCAATTTAACCGAATTAGTGAACACACAGCACACAGTGAACACACAGTGAGGTGAATTACACAACCCAGAGCAGTGAGCTGCCTGCCCAACCAGCGGCGCTCGGGGAGCAGTGAGGGGTTAGGTGCCTTGCTCAAGGGCACTTCAGCCGTGGTGGACTGGACTTCTAGACTCCTTGTGTTGTGAGTTATGAGCTTCTGAGTTTCTCAAACTATGGGCCGCATAACGTGGAGACTGCTGGTCCGCGAGGCATGGAGTGAAATTAGGTCCGGTGCTTCACCTGATAATTTGCTGCGCAATTGATCAAGCAACCGCGGACCGACAGAAAAAGAAAGCAAACGTGTCTGCAATCAGGAGGAAATGGAAATAGTGATTAAACATAGAGCCATACAATTAAGGGGTGGTATGAACGTTCATTGAATGCAAGCGTGTGGGTTTGCATGACAGAAACTGAAACTGCATAACGTTGGTGGCAAAGCTCCACTTAAACCTGTTGCCTACCAGAGTATGATGCTTGCATGAGGGAAACATCCCAAAACAATAGCACCCATATAATTGCTGTTGTTTTCAGAAGTATCTCTCATGCAACCATGCAAAACCAATGCACTATTGTCATTATATCTTATACTAGTAAAGCAGGCCTCTGATGTGCATAGGACATGTGCACATGCATAGTTTTCATAAACTTTTTGTGAACAATTTTGCCACTTTAAACATTGATTGCTTTAAAGTGAAAGTTCATGTCTAACAGCATAGCATAATAATTGTGATAATACACTGATGAGGAGATGGAGAGCATTCTTAATCACGTATGGAGTAGAGTAGGGTCCAGTTTAAATAACCAAAGTCAGTTTGGGAAAAGGCTCGAGGATCTCATACCTGCAAATTCGTCGCTTTTCGATGAAATTCGCCGTTTTCATAACAAAATAGGTCATTTTCATGATTCATCTAAATCCCAAGAGGTTTTTTTTAGGGGGGGGAGGGGCGAGACAAGAACATTTCCATCTTCTCTGCTACTTTTCTCTATCGACCTGTTAAAAAACAGTACATTTGGCCAGTCACGTTTAACTGATTTGGTCAATCACAGTCAGGACAGATGAAATCCGTCTCCAACACAGATGAACTAGTAACGGCAGTTTGTCCTGTACATAATAGAAATTTGTGGCGGAAAGAAGTAGGCTAGTTCTACAAACAAGACAGTTTTAGCGCAGGGCTCTACAGTGCTCCCATTTCACTCGCATTTCACTCGCAACAAATATTTCGGCATGTGAACGAGGAAAACAAAACAGACGCACTTGTGCGAGTGCTTCTTGCAGCCCACAACTAAAAAAACAGTTTGTCACCTTTTTCACACCTTCTGAGTTTGCAGGCCTGGAGCCTTGATAAGTGTTAATCTAACTACTGAAACATAATCCAAACTCTCGCTATTTGGAAAATGTAACATCAATGTTCAATGTTATAGCTAGGTTGGCTCTTGGCTAAACAGACTATAACGTTTGATAATAGGCAAGTCCCATTTGAATCTCCAGCAAAATTCTAAATGAAAAAGAGCTGTTATGCTATAGACTGTAGAGTACAAATAAATAGGCTTTTTTTATAGAAAAACTCTTTGCTGTCCATGCAGTCCCTCTATATTGTATCCGAGTTATGTTAAATAGTGTGAAACAAAGATGCACATTTATTTTATTAACAAGTTAATTTGTTATGGCGCTTCTCAACTGTAGGGAGACCACAAGGGCAAATCTTCTTTAGTGCTGCTTTAAACATGTATTTCTGCCGTCACACTGGTTATAGCTCATCTCTCCATTCTTTATGACTGTTCTTCTGTATAGTGGTGCTCCCAAGCTTTCAGAAATGTGCACGTCATCCCTCCTGATGTTGGTACAGCTCACCAGGTGAAATTGGAGTACACATCCCAGGTGATTCAAGAAAGAGATGGACTCCTTTTCCCTGACAGTGTTGTTGGGACTGACTCTCACACTACCATGATAAATGGCCTTGGCATCCTGGGCTGGGGTGAGAAACATTGTTTATTGAGTTTTGTACATTTGACAAACAAAAACAACAAGGCACATACAATAAACCAGAAAGGAAACCAAGGATAAAATGTAGTAGCTGTAGTCTCCACAGTCATGAATCTGTACATCCATAGGTGTATGCTTACTCAAAATACACCCAGCAGTTATTAATCCCATTTAATTGGACCTGTGTATTTCCTCTGGGAGTTTGTGGTATCGAGTCAGAAGCCCAGTCATTTAGCATATTTCTTGTACATGTTAATTCTCCTAGGAGTTGGTGGTATCGAGTCAGAAGCAGTAATGCTTGGCCAGCCTGTCACGTTGACTCTTCCAAAGGTGGTGGGATGTAAGCTGACTGGGACCATCAACACACTGGCGACATCAATTGACATCGTCTTAGGGATTACAAAGGTATTTCATTTTTAACTCAAAGTGGCTATAGATGGCTGCTTGGGACTCAAAAGTTCTTTTAGGGTGTTTTCACACCTGGTCCCCTTTAAAAGAACCAAACTCAGTCCTCTTTAAGTGGACCAAAAAGTGGACCAACAGAAAAATAACTCTACTTTATGAGTAAGAGGACTGGGTTCTCTTCCTGGTCCAGTTAAGCTTTGTTGGGGCCTCAGTCCTCTCTCTGTTCACACCAGGTCCTCTAGAGCTCTCAGACCCCTACTGCACTGAATCAGAGAGGGTTAAAGCGGAGCGAGAGGCCCCAACGTTCAACCATTTCCGCGTTCTATTATTTCAATGGGGTTGGGAGGGAATCCCCCTATGCAGACCAGAGTAAGCCCTCGCTGCATTAATGCCAATGGGAGACTTGGAATGTTATCAATAAATTGGTCATTATGGCTTTCTGGATTTGTTGACGGCATTTTGGAAAGTTCTGTGCTGTGCTGTGCTATGATCTGTAAGTTGTTTCAATCATTTCAAGTCTAATAGTGTAATTTTTAGTGTATGGATCTGTTAAGAAAATAACTTAATATCAGACTGCTGCTGCCGGTTACTGTCTGGTTTCTAGCTAGCTAGCTAGCCGCTTAGTTAAGGTAACATTTTAAACGGAGTAGTGTAATTTCTTTGAAGTGACAACTACCTGAATAACATTAGTGACATTAGTTAAAGTGGATAGTTTATACTCCAATGAATTTGCAACGGTATGTACAGTCTAAGCGGAGTCTTTCAACTATAGTGACCTGGCAGCGCATAGCTGTATTGTTATAGTTAATGCCATTTACTTACATAGCTTTTTAAAGGGATATTCCGCCATTTTTGGAAATACGCTCATTTTCCACCTCCCCTCGAGCAAAACAATCGATATTTACCTTGTTCCCGTTCATCCAGCCATTCTGTGAGTCTGGCGATACAACTTTTAGCTCCAGCCTAGCATAGATCATTGAATCGGATTAGACCATTAGCTTCTCGCCTGCTAGCTTCATGTTTAAAAGTGACTAAGATTTCTGATAATTTTCCCATTTAAAACGTGTCTCCTCTCAAGTTAGAAAGTGCAATAAGACCAACTGAAAATGAAACCTGGTGTTTTTCTAGGCTGATTTGACATGGAACTACACTCTCATCTGGCGTAATAATCAAGGCAACTTGCAACCTACTGGCACTACTACTGCTTGTTGTCTATGGGGACTATTTTCAGATGCTGCGTACGATATCACTGCGCCTTCAGTACGTTTGCAAGTTGCCTTGATTATTACGCCAGCTAGCAGGCGAGAAGCTAATGGTCTAATCCGATTCAATGATCTATGCTAGGCTGAAGCTAAAAGTTCTATCGCCAGACTCACAGAATGGCTGGATGAACGGGAACAAGGTAAATATCGATTGTTTTGCTCGAGGGGAGGTGGAAAATGAGCGTATTTCCAAAAATGGCGGAATATCCCTTTAAGCTGGCGTTTGCTAGCTAGCTAGCTCGGTTTACAGACTAATTAAATTATTCAGTGCATGATTCATTGGTATCATGCATGATTTTAGACATTAATACTGTAAACACAATTATGTTTATCTGCTCTTATCATGTTAAGAGAGAGAGAGTTTATTTAGTGACTACTGTCCCGTTTTGCTCCCATAGTAACGTGTTGTGTTGCAGTATCTTGATAGTAATGAAGGAGCTTTGACTGAATCCTGAGTTCCGGGTGCGACGGTCACGTGACCAAGCTACGGCAAACGGAGAAGGTTAAACCACAGTGCAAAAAGGCGAATGGGAACCCGGTGCGCTTTGTGTTCACAATGCCTGGATTAGGCGAACCGTACCGCAGACTTTTTAGCAAACCGTACTGAGACCACCTCCCGAGGTAGTCTCAGTTTGGTTCGTTTTAAAGGAGTCTGGGTACGGTTGGAGTGTTCACATATGCGCAAAAAATGCTGAGTCATCGATCTGAGTTCGTTTAGATGGCTGAAAGGGACCAAGTGTGAAAACACCCTTAAAGGGGACCAGGTGTGAAAACACCCTTAATATTGTTGTTCTCTTGACCAATATGTTCTGACTGAAAAGGACACTGCCACATGCCTAAAGGTTGTAAGACAATGTGGTAGAAACATGAGTTGTGTCTCATTTCAGAGGCCGGATGCTTCGGAGTGTTCTGAGACCGGACCTGGCAGGACCTATGCTTTTTTAAAATGAGATTGGTCTAGCCCAAAAGAACGACTCTGTTAGGACTTGTCCGATCTAGCCTACTGATCTTTCAAACTCCTGTTTGTGAATAGCATCCTTTCAATACGTCCAGATCATCAAAACATATAGTTTAGTTAAGCAAGTGCATTAGCACCATCTGCTGGACTGAGGTGTGATGACAAGTGTACCCTGTAACCTAATTCTGTCTTCTGGGTGAATCAGGCGAATACCCTTAAAGTGTGTGCCCTTTAGTTTGATCTTAAGGCAGGTTATTCAGTGTTATTAAACTTAAGTGTATATACCTTTTCAGCACCTTCGCCAGGCAGGCATCGCTGGGAAATTTGTGGAGTTCTTTGGTCCTGGGGTCTCTCAGCTCTCTGCCTCTGACAGGACGACTATTGCCAACATGTGCCCTGAATACAATGCCACTGTTAGTTTTTTCCCTGTTGATGATGTCACACTGGAGCACTTTAAACATACAAGTAAGAAATATTTTGACCACATTTGGTGAATTTAATGAAGCCTAAAACTGTGTGTGTGTGTGTGTTGAATTTTTATTACCAAGATGTTTTCCTTGTTTTCTCAGACTTTTCTGAAGAAAAAATCAAAGTAATGGAAACATATCTTAAAGCAGTAAAGTTATTCAAAAGTGATCAAGACCAGTCTGAAGACCCACAGTATTCGGAGGTGACGAGGTGTTTCACTAAAGAGTCTCTTTCAGATTCAGTTACAATCTGACTAATATTAACAGATGTTTTTGCCATTTGCTTTAAGGTCATTGAAATCAACCTTGGCTCAATTGTTCCTCATGTGAGTGGGCCTAAACGGCCACAAGATAGAGTTGCAGTCAGCTGCATGAAGGAGGATTTCCTTACCTGTCTTAAAGAGAAGGTGAGAATCCCTAACGAACACATTTGATCTGGCTGTTCACAGCGCTAGAAGCGCCAAGCACCGGTCATTTGACCGCTGAGACGTATTACTTGAAGCGTCGTGTAGGCTTGACCTGGATATACCTAGAACTGCCAGGCTGCGGTCTTTTGACCGCAGTAGTTTAAAAAAAAAAAAAAAAAAAAAAAAAAAAATCTTTTCACTCGATTAAATTCCAGGACCGTACGTACGTTCAAGACTTTTCCTAAATACGCGTGTTTTATCACCCAGTATTTTTACATGATCAAAAGCACACCGGTACAAGCTAGTTTATAGCTATTTTGCTCCTCTTATGTGACAATACTGCGTCTCACGTTAGGCCATGTTTTTTCAGACTGCTCTTCTCTTTTCTCACAGCAGATGTTGCAAGGGAGTTTCCTGTCAGTCAGGCGTGAGAATAATATTTTACCATAAACATTAGGCCTGCCTAATAGAACAACGTCGCAACGTTTTCAAAACAACTCGCATTTTACCACTGTAAATCGCCTCCATAGACTATGCCATGTAAATGAAAAATAGTTATTAAAATAAATCACATATATAATACATATTGCACATATATAAACTATATGTTTTATGGTAAAATATTATTCTCATGCCCGACTGACAGGAAACCCTTGCGACATCTGCTGTGAGAAAAGAGAATAGCAGCCTGGACAAACATGGCCGAACGCGTGACCGCAAAATAGCTCTAAACTAGCTTGTACCGGTGTGCTTTTGATCATGTAAAAATTCTGGGTGACAAAACACGCGTATTTAGGAAAAGTCGTGAACGTAGGGTCCTGGAATTTAATCGAGTGAAAAGATTTATTTTTTTTGTAATCACTGCGGTCAAATGACCGCAGCCCGGCCGTTCTAGGTATATCTAGGTCAAACCTACATGGCGCTTCTAGTAATACGCGTCAGCGGTCAAATGACCGGCGCTTGGCACTTCTAGTGTTAAGGCGAGACACCCCAGGTGAATAGGGGAAAATTTTAAACTTAAAGATATCTTCATGAAACTTTACCAGTTGAATACTCACATAAATAGGAGAATAAAATGTATTGCAAGTTTTCTTTAATTTAATGTTTAAATATGCTAATTAGGCTATATCTCATTAAATATGCGCTAATTTGCATATATTTTGATGCAAAGGATCTGACCATTGGAAAAAGCCAGGTTGAAAATTATTTTTTTGTTGTGTTAATATATCAAATAAAAAAACATTTACAGAGGGGATTATGAATATCTTCTTTTGTTTTCCAGTAAATCAGAAAATACTGCCAATTGGCTCAAAAAGTGGATTTTCGCCCTATTTTTAGGCATAAAAAGTCATGTAAATCATGCCAAGAATGCTATATCAACAAATCCCTCTGTAAATATCTTCCTAATATAGTTAGGAATAAGACTGGAAAGTTTGGTGTATGTAGGTGCTGCAGAAGTGGAGATCCTTTGCATGGCGTGTGGGGGAAAACTCGTTTTGAGAAAACAGCCTTGAAACACAGCCAATGAAATGCGTTCTCAGCTTAGACTCGTCTTTGAACTTTCGCGATTGGTTGCTAATACAAAGGAAATGCCCATATTTGGATAGCATAGCGTCTTGTAGGAGAAGCAGGGCTTTCAAACGGTATCAAACACGATATGATTTGGATCACGATCACGGTAGTACATGACACTTTAGAATGGGAACTTTTGGTAAAATTAGGAGAAATATACAGGCGCGAGTAGACAAAAGTTCGTGAAATAAACACTTAAATGTGCAAATCGGACTTTGTTGTTGTAGTAGGGTGGTAGAATACATGCTAAAGTAGCAAACTAGCTCAAAATCTCGAAATTGACCGGAGGTCACAAAAACAGTATTTTCACCTGCCGTGTCTCGCCTTAAAGGGATAATCCGGAGTGAAATGCACTTTAGATCAATTTTTCGGACTATTGGGAGTACATACGTTGAGTTGACACCAAAATCATGTCATTCGGATGTATTTTGAGAAAGTTCGAGTTCACCGTTTTTAGCCAAACCTCGTTAACCTGTAAGTGACCGGGGCAGGTCCTTTCGCCACTACAAAACGCTATTTTTATACCTCTTCTACTGTTCCAAACAACACTACACTTACGTGGTAGTGAGTAGAGGATCCCTAAAGCCAAACCGAAGTATCCCCACGTCTTTATGTGGTCGGATAGAGAGTCCAGAATGAATTTAATCGAGTCAGTACCTTCCGGAAATGTCGCTGCGGCAGCTGCGCAACGCTTCAACAACACTTTACTAACATTTCCGGAAAGGTACTGACTCGATTAAATTCATTCTGGACTCTCTATCCGACCACATAAAGACGTGGGGATACTTCGGTTTGGCTTTAAGGACCCTCTACTCACTACCACGTAAGTGTAGTGTTGTTTGGAACAGTAGAAGAGGTATAAAAATAGCGTTTTGTAGTGGCGAAAGGACCTGCCCCGGTCACTTACAGGCTAACGAGTTTTGGCTAAAAACGGTGAACTCGAACTTTCTCAAAATACAGTGGGTATAGTAAGTATTCACACCCATGCTAAAGTTGACTAAAAAGAGGAATATAAAATCATCTTTTGAGAATCGATTGTAATGCCTTAATTCAAAAAATGAGTAAAAATCAAACCGCTAAGGACACTCATTTTCTTTGTGATTGAAGAATGTATCGTAAATAGATAAATGTTCTTCCTTAAATACAGGTTGCATAAGTATTCAACCCCTATGTTAAATTCCCATAGGAGCAGGAGGATTTTTTATATGTTTTTATTTTTAAAGGCCAGCTATTTCATGGATCCAGGATATTATGCATCCTGATAAAGTTCCCTTGGCCTTTGGAATTAAAATAGCCCCACATCATCACATACCCTTCACCATAGCTAGAGATTGGCATGGTGCTTTTTACAGTTAGCCAATTAGCCTGTTTGATGCTCATTGAGCTCAATGCAAATCAAACAGGCTAATAGGCTAACTGGAAAAAGCACCATGCCAATCTCTATCTATGGTGAAGGGTATGGGATGATGTGGGGCTATTTTAATTCCAAAGGCCAAGGGAACTTTATCAGGATGCATAATATCCTGGATCCATGAAATAGCTGGCCTTTAAAAATAAAAACATATAAAAAATCCTCCTGCTCCTATGGGAATTTAACATAGGGGTTGAATACTTATGCAACCTGTATTTAAGGAAGAACATTTATCTATTTACGATACATTCTTCAATCACAAAGAAAATGAGTGTCCTTAGCGGTTTGATTTTTACTCATTTTTTGAATTAAGGCATTACAATCAATTCTCAAAAGATGATTTTATATCCCTCTTTTTAGTCAACTTTAGCATGGGTGTGAATACTTACTATACCCACTGTACATCCGAATGACATGATTTTGGTGTCAACTCAACGTATGTACTCCCAATAGTCCGAAAAATTGATCTAAAGTGCATTTCACTCCGGATTATCCCTTTAATGGAATAACGTAATTTAAAATGAAACAACGGTGGAGCGTTCCTCTAACACTGGATATGAGTAAGACAACTAGGATCTGTTGTTTACAGAGCAAGAACTTCATAACCCAAGAGAGAGCACAGTCAATGGGGGCAAGAAAAGACTCACTTGTTGAAAGAAAGTTTAACAGATCCACAACTCACCAGGAGGGACTATCTGGTTAGGCCGCATCAGGATATATAGGATTCAGGGACAGTGACGTTGGAAGCAGGGGTGTGTCCACACCCATGCTCCGACACCCAATAATTGCCTTTCTGCATCTTACTAAAGAAATGAATTTCAATCAGTACCGCCACTCCCACAACTCGCCTTATGCACGGTGTGCAGGGCAGCAGAGCTGGAGGGGCACTATATTTTGCCAATAAATTATACAAATTGGCCATTTAAAAATGTTCTTTATTCTGAAGTTCACGACTGTAGTGCTGAGTGGTATGTGGAATTGTTACATACTGGAATACCTTTTGGGTAATGTACCTGTGAGGCTGGGCAGTAGCGTTACGAACTGACATACAGTACATCAACAAAATCAAATACTAAACGCAGTAGCGGAGAATCGCATCAGTCAGGACAGTACCCGGTTGGTCAGTGGCATTTTGAGGTTGCATAGGATATAGTTTTTACCTTTGCCGATCACATTCCTGTTAAATTAATAGTACCCATTGTAAAACATTGCTTTGCATGCATTCTAATAATAAATATTTTAAAAACAATCAATATTTAGTAAAAATGCACAATTAGTTTTGTTCTAACGGGGGTAAAACGGGGGTGATTTGGATTATAGCGAGTGAACTTCGACCACTATTTCTTCAACCCAGTAAATGATGCAAAAGATTGCAAGATGATGCGAAATTCATTTGCTTTGAGCTGTGGAGTCATTATGACTTTTTGAACTTTCAGGTGGGATTCAAAGGTTTTCACGTACCACAAGAGAAACGGGAGCAACTGGTACCATTTCTACATGCTGGCAGAGAGTATGAACTGGCCCATGGATCTGTCGTCATAGCTGCAGTTATCAGCTGTACAAACAACTGCAACCCTTCCGTAATGCTAACTGCAGGTAAGGCAAAGCACGACATATGGCTGCACAATTAATCACAATAAAATCACAATCTCGATTTACACCCATTTGCCATCTCATTTTAAAATGACCACAGTTTTGCCACTTTTTTTTATAAAGACATTAACTACATCAACACACACAGGTTTCATGTAGTCCACGACAGCAATAATTCCATTCAGTAGCTATCTAAATTCTAAAAATCTAAAAAGTAAGGCTCCCCCCTACACACACACAGGCACAGGCATGCACACAAGCACACACACACACACACACAGACACACTGACACAAATACATACACACAGAAACACAGAAGTACAACGTACATGCACACACTCATTTACATACACAAAAGTCGCAGGAGTAGGAGATGGAGACAAATTGACAAGCAGTTGCAAACAAGCTAGCAAGGCAACTAGTGGTTAAAGGGATATTCTGCCATTTTTGGAAATAAGCTAATTTTCCACCTACCCTCGAGCAAAACAATTGATATTTACCTTTTTCCCGTTCATCCAGCCATTCTGTGAGTCTGGCGATACAACTTTTAGCTTCAGCCTAGCATAGATCATTGAAACGGATTAGACCAGTAGCATCTCGCCTGCTAGCATCTTGTTTAAAAGTGACTAAGATTTACGGTAATTTTCCCATTTAAAAATTGTCTCTTCTCAAGTTAGAAAGTGCAATAAGACCAACTGAAAATGAAACCTGGTGTTTTTCTAGGCTGATTTGACATGGAACTACACTCTCATCTGGCGTAATAATCAAGGCAACTTGCAAACTACTGGCACTACTACTGCTTGTTGTCTATGGGGACTATTTACAGATGCTGCGTGATATCACTGCGCCCATGTTACGTTTGCAAGTTGCCTTGATTAGGCAGAGGGGAGGTGGAAAATTAGCTTATTTCCAAAAATGGTGGAATATCCCTTTAAGAAAACACCATTGTTACAGAAGTTGAGGAAGTTGAAGCGTCTCCTGAAAGCTTCCTGTTTTGGTGATTTGAACAACATAGCGTTAGTCAACTATCATGCCATCCATGCAAATGCACAGAAAAAATATCGGATATGGAATTGAGCACTCAACGTTTCTGGCTACTGCTTGCTAACCCAGTTCCTTAGCCACCATGCTACCACCTCACCATATTCAGTTATTATTTAGTTATTTGCGTTGCCAACACTGCTATTTTCAGGTGCATAATCAAGGGCATATTCGTGGATCTTCTGGTCTTCCAGTTACGACATGCATACTATTTTGAAAGTTCAATGTCTTCTGATTATAAATCCACTGTATAACCCCTTTGGTTACTGTTGCGAATGTTCACAAGCTTTTGCAGTGGGAAGGTTAAATGGTTTATGTAGGCCAGAGAGAACTAACATTTAACAATTAATTCTGCGTACTGACTTGTTTTGACATTACTCAGGCATAAAACCTAAGAAAAATCGAGTTGTACCTCTAACAGGGAGTTGGTTTGAGACTTTGCAATCAGAATCCCACATAAATCACATTCTACTCTCTTAACTATGAGTCAATCAATTGCATCATGTTAAACATTTGCTGTTTCTGTGGTCTCCTCATTTATGCTATCAGTGTAAAGTTAATGGTGATACGTGATTGTTGAAATGAAGCTGCTTATTGCCATGAACGATGAGCATACCAGCTACTGTATGGTATTTTACACACTAACAGAAGTCCAAAACCCCAGAAATCCTGCTAAAGACCCTCCTGGCACGGCACACATTTTGTTTGGCTCAATTAGACGACACTTGTTTTTGAATCAGTAGATGTTCCTCTCTCCAGCAACAGTAAAACCTTTCAGTTTCAGTGGTGTAGGTACCCCCCCAGTGCACCTTTTGGTCTTTAAAACTATGCTACCTAGGCTCTATGGAAATATAAAAGTTATGTTCATCTTTATCAGGATAATCATTGTAGAAATGACAATTTCAGTCATTTTCAGCCATGAATTGTTGGATTTTTGAGGGTCTCTGAGAGGGGTCCCAGAACTCCATAACAAAACAAAGCTGGTGGGTTTTAATTATATGGCTGTTCATAGTTCCACATACTTATTACATATACAAAGTATGAGCCGATTTGGCCGACCCCCATCTTCCGACCTCTGCCTGGTTTTCTCATGCAATGACTCTTAATATAATTAACCACATAGAAAGCACTACGATATAATTAACCACATAGAAAGCACTACTTTCAAGTTTCTTTACATGTACTTGCTGTGGACCTGTTGTGTAGTAGACTACTTGTTGACATCACCGTCACTTATGTTGCTCTCTCTCTGTGTCTTTGGTTGGCAGGTTTATTGGCAAAAAAAGCCGTGGAGGCAGGTCTTGCAGTAAAACCTTACATCAGAACTAATCTGGCCCCTGGGAATGGTATGGTGACTCACTACCTGAACATCAGTGGCGTGCTGCCATACCTTAGTCAGCTTGGGTGAGGATTACACACTCTGTAATATTGAATTGTTGATATTATATTGATAGATATAATAACCTCTTCCGTTTGCCCCTTTTACTCTAGATTTGAAGTGATTGGATATGGATGTGCCACATGTGTAGGGAACACAGCACCATTACCAGACACTGTTGTCGATGCCATTAACAAGGTACATTGCGTTCATCTCAGACTGCAGTCATATTCTTTTCTATAGTATATAAATATTATGATCAAGAGTTGAATTCATTTCATCCATTTCTTTGTAGGGTGATTTGGTTGCGTGTGGAGTGCTGTCAGGAAACAGACATTTTGAGGGCCGTCTGTGTGACTGTGTGCGAGCTAACTACCTCGCCTCACCTCCACTGGTTGTGGCTTATGCAATTGCTGGCACAATCAGTATTGACTTTGAGAAAGAACCTCTGGGTGAGAAAGTCCTTTCCGCATAAATACAGTGGGTACGGGTTGAGAATGCACCTGCTAAGGCAATGTACCCAAACAACCACTAGGTGGCAGAAAGTTTCAACCCGCATTTCAACTGCATTTAATGATGAAGACTGCATATCCGTCTCATTTAATCATTAAAATGAAGGTGATGACTGGCGAAATTAATCAAACGATGTTTCAATAAACCATTGTTGAAATGAATGAAAATGGTTTTAGAAAATCACCTATAGGCCTATCAGAAGGAAATAGCCTTCAATTCAACCTGAAAGACTCGATAGGCAACCTTAGATTAATTCATTAATTCAGTATGGTTACAAGACCGCATTTCCGTGAATAGGCTATTGTTGTCAAGGCGAAGACAAAAGAGATGGACAAGATGGTATTGGAAAAGTATTGGAACACATGCTTAAAGTTAAAGAGACCCTATGCAACTTTTTCATAGTCATAAAATCGCTTAGAAATCGTTGTTTTGCTTGACTGACCAGTTTTATCAAAAACAGTAATATTTCCTCCCGCCCCCAGTGTCCCTATCCGCTATTGTAACCTTGCAACTTGTTCAGGAGACGATCGTTCCCTGTTTACATCTGGAAGGCTGAGACGCATAAAGAACAAGAAGAACCACGCTTGCAATTTATATATTTATATATAGCCTATATATGTATAAATATACACGCTAAAGCTGTCGGGGAAGCTCTGCAGAGAAATATGCAAGCATAAAACGAGCGAAAATGAAAAACGAAACCGAAACTTAAGATGAAATCGCCAATCCTGCATAGTTTCTCGTTAAATGTAAAATCATCTTTTGGAAATTGATCTTAATGCCTTAAATGAAATAATGAGGAAATATTCAACCTTTAAGGACATCAATTGTCTTTGTGAATGAATAATGTATTGTAAATAAATAAATGTTTTCCTTAAAATACAGGGGGTCATGAGTATTGGAACGCCCATGTTAAATTCCCATAGATGATTATTATTTTTATTTTCAAAGGCCGGTTATTTCATGGATTCAGGACACTATGCACCCTGATAAAATCCCCTTGGCTTTTGGAGCCAACATCAACACTAATACCCTTCACCATACTAAGAGTTTGTCATGCTTTATGTCAGTTATTAGCTGTTAGCTAATTAGCTGGTTTCATTCTCATTGAGCTCAATGCAATTTAAACCAGCTAATTAGTCGAGTGATGTGCCAGGGAGAGGGGCTACCACGCCTCCAGGAGCAAGTCAGCATGGATGCTGCCTTGGAACGCAGGTGCAATCGTTTTCACGTGTTCGTGCAGCTCGTGTAATCTCCCTGCCAGTTGTTTTTGGTCCTTAGGACAGCATTTACAGACAAAAGCGTGTTTTAAGGTACATTGTAACAACTCATGTTTAGTTTGATACTCAGATCGTACAGAAGTAGGCTGTAATATTTAAACACATGTGCAGGTCGCATTTACAGCACTTTTATAATTTGATGTCAAATAAAGCATAAAATGCAACTCCTCACTCATAGTAATGAAAGGAGAGAAGAGGGATGTATATCCTAATACACAGGGGTGTCCAGAACATCTTAATTGGCGATTTAATATATATTGCCTTCATAATTTCTATGGAAACAAATATTACCTCAATTTCCTTCTCCCTTCAAGCACATCCGAAATGTAGCGCTGTTTTAACCCCTACCCCGTCAATGCGAGTGTTCTCCGCACCCACGAGTGTGACTTGAAAAGGAAGTTCACTCGCTAACCGAGTCGAAGTGAGTAGGGACTCCGTTTCGGAAAGGGCCAATGTGTCTGTCGAGAGAGAGAGGGGGGGGGGGGGGGGTGGAGGCAGTCCTCCTCAATGTGCATAGGTGAAGAACTGGTTAGACGAGTGTGGGGGAGGGGGAATGATCGCATACGACAATTGCTCTTCATGAAGCTGTTACAATGGATAGTAGGGATGTCAACAATAATCGATTCGCTATGCGGGGCATGCACGATTCAGCATCGATGCGGCAACGTGCCATAATCGATTATGACACTATTTATTTTCTGGCCTCGAGTACAGTAAAGTTGACGTTTCCATTAATTCCGGTGGCATTTCCAGAGCAATGTTGCAATGACATGCGCTGCCTGTACAGTGTTTCCCCACACATAGACTAATTGGTGGCAGTGCACCACAGATTCAACACAGCCGCCACATATGCGTTCTGTTATTCATTAATGTTTTAACGCAATTTAAAACACGCATCGTATTCGTAAAGCTGCATTTCTTTCCCCTACTCCCCCTTCGTCTCTTGCTCACATACACAGCCACAGCCCCCCCTCTCCGCCGTGCACAACGCGTCTGTCTGTCTCCATGAACGATTTCCATTGTAGACTATGCGTGCAACTTTACCGAACAGTATAAGTAAAGCCCCGGCTCTCCGCACTTTTTTGGTAAACAAGCCTATAGGCTACTCATAGCGCTTTAATGTAGTCAGATCTTTCCATAACACTTGTTGCAACGCTAATAAGACTAGCCTAAGCTAGGCCTACATAATGTCAACATTATGTTTTATTTAGGCCTATAGGTCAATAAGAAAACCTAACAAATGTGTTGTTGTTTGTGTAACCCAGACATCAGCAACTTTCATTTATACGACCAATCACTTCTCGTGGCAGCTCCCTCACGGCTGCAACTTGTGCACTCGCTTGTGCTTTTTAGCGGTGTGTTCATCAGGTCACAGAGCTGCCTGAGCCTCTACATCAACAATGAATGAGAAAGTATTATCGCGCAAGTAGGCTATGCTACACACATTTCCCCCCTAAACATACAGGCAATGAGAAGCCTTGAATTAATAGTTTTTAATCCCCTAAACATACAGGCAATGAGAAGCCTTGAATTAATAGTTTTTTAATGTATGAGACAATTTTTCGGCACAATTAGGGCAGGATTAGGGATCGGGAGTGAGGACAACTGCTTGTATTTCGTGACTGTCCCGATTTTTTTGGTCACCCTAAGGAAACTAAACAGTCCAACCAGTAGACTGTGGTAAGCTAGCCGACTATGCTACTGTTTGCAATATTATTTTAAGGCTTTAAGCAGACAGCTGAATTAAAGAGGTGGAGTTGTAATATGAATATAGGCTATAATATGCATAACATGAGCTGTCATGAATATCAGAATTTCAGTATTTTCTCTTTATATCAGGAAATGGGTTAATATAATACTCCAAGGTTTAAAATGTTATTTCATACAATTTCAAGGTCCCCCCCCCCACATAACAGCCAATACAATCTTTAGTTCAATATGACTGCTTGAATTGCCTGTCTGATGACAAATTTGCCTTGTTGTGTGCAGTAGAATTTTGATGCATTGCAATGCATCGCAATGCATCGTAGAATAGAATTGAATCGAATCGTTACCTGGTGAATCGTAATCGAATCGAATCGTGAGGGCAGTGCCAATGCACACCCCTAATGGATAGTGTTATGTACTGTAGGCCTAAAGTGCTGCGCCGACATCGGCCGTCTGTAGGCCTATAACGTCTCTAAGCCTCTTTGTCTGAATCCGATGGAGACTGAAAGTTGGTACAAAAATAAATGGGATGAAGTGGTACAAAAGTAAATGCTTCAACACAAAGTCTATGCCACTGCTCAGGGTGGAAGGATAGGCTATATATAGGCTAGTGAAAGCCTAAGGCAGCGATTCCCAAACTTTTTATTATAACGCACCAACTTCAACATCTTCATCTAGGCCTTAAGCCACACGCTAAAAAGGCAACACGGGTAAAAGGCCCTCGTTGAAGACACGACTACACAACAGCATATGCTCATTCCCACGCAACATTTCGAATTTATCATTCTGAACGTGAGTTAGATTAAGCGCTATGAAACGTCAAGTCATGTCCTATGCGGGACATTCTAAAACGCTTAACGTGAAAAAGCTTAACGTGGCTTAAGGGCAGAAAACAACGGTCAATCATCACCAAATTTCTCATGACCATATATTGTCATGAACACTTAACCCTGTCAGAAAAACTAAACCGTAATCCAACGATTATAGAAGATATCTCACATTTAGGCTACGTTGTCTTCTTCATTGGCGCCTATGGCGAGAAAAAGGCTTTGGTTTAATGTATCTAAACAACGATGTCCACCAAATTTCTCTCTCATATTGCTCATCATAATCACTTTAAACTATAAATATATCGAACCCAATCTCAAATTATTATGGATGTTATATGTCATGAAGCGTTTCTGCCCCATTAACGCCTATTGAAAGGAAAAAGCTTAACGTGGTTTAATGCACCTAAACAACAATCAGTGATCACCAACATTCTCTCTCATATTACTTCTCATAAGCACATAAAACTCTCAAAAAATTGGGCCCAAACTCCAATAATTAAGAACGTTATCTGACATTAAGCATTATGTAGGCCTATATGGCTTAACGTGGAATAAGGTTGGAAAACAACGACTTATGATCATCAAATTTCTCTCTCATATTACCTCACAGCACATAAAACTCTCAAAATATCGAACCCGAACTCCAATAATTATGGACATTATCTGATATTAAGTGTTTCTGTCTCATTGACGCCTATTGAAAGGAAAAAGCTTAACGTGGTTTAATGCACCTAAACAACGATCATTGATCACCAAATTTCTCTCTCATATTACTTCTCATAAGCACATCAAACTATCAAAAACTCGGACCCAAACTCCATGGACGTTATCTGACATAAGCATAGGCCTACAAAGGAAAGTTCTCCGCGCTTCTGTTGTGCGACAATCTGGTGCAACCGGGCCAGGACAGAAGTATACAACTCTGATGAACAACTTATGTATACGACTCTGATGAAGACGTTTATAATGTCGAAACGTTAAGTCAATGTTTTGCACCTTTTAATTAATTAATTAATTAATTAATTAGATAAATAAATAAATTGCACCGGCATTCCTCTCCTTTTCATAAGCATAGGCCTATTGCTGCCTACAAAAAGGCGTAACGTGGAATAAGGTTGGAAAACAACGACCAATGATCACCAAATTTCTCTCTTATATTACTTCTCATAAGCACATAAAACTCAAAACTCAAAATATCGAATCCAAATTCCAATCATTATGGACGTTATCTTAATTTTCACGTCAAGCTTTTTCATGTCAAGAGTTTTAGAATGTCCCGGCAATGTAGCCAGTTTCACAGCGCAGCAGAGCGCGGGGTTAAATGTAACATGCACTTTTTATGTAGATGTAACACGCACAAGCCTTCTTAAACTGCATGCTTTAGAAAGTTAACGTAATGGAAATGTTCAAAATAACTAGCCTTCTTTTTGGCTAGCAAAGGCATGCCCGTTTAGCTAATTGTCCTAAACATTGCGTTCGTTTTTGTGACTTAGCCTATGAAGCATATCCGTGATAAGTTGAGCAGACACTGCTGTTTCATTGAAAGAAGGTAGGCCTAATAAGCATTTCTCTACCTCTCCATTGACCAAAGTGTTTATCCGGCATGAGCCGAACCTGCATGTTATTAGGGCGGTCTTATGTTGCCTCCCTGCGGTTGCAGTTTTAATTACAATGCCGCACCTTCGGCATTCCCGATGTGCGGGAAAAAAAGGAGCATTCTCAACCCGTACCATCTGTACGTTACTACTGACATTGTATTTTCAAAGCACCACATCATTAATTTCACTACAAGCCAGCAGCAGAGTAAGCCAGCAGCAGAGTTCCAGTTCCCCCCAGTAGAGGTTATACCACGTAGGCACATTGCTACAGGAATTTCATAAATACCTAACTATATTGATCATAGTTAAGCTCATAACCTGTGTATATTCAAGTTTGAAGGCACAATTTCTCACTGGTGGTATTGAATAAAGCAGTCTGAATCAGTGAGTGTTCTGGATGGATGGACTGCATTGATATAATGCTTTTCCAGTCCTTCGAGCACAAAGTGCTTTATAATATCATGACTCACATTTACCCATTCACACACACACCGATGGCGGAGGCTGCCATGCAAGGCGCCAACCCTGCTTATTGGGAGCACTGGGGTTAAGTGTCTGCTGCAGACATAGATGTTCCATGAACTGAAATGATGTTTGTTGCTGTTGATGTTAATGTTTTGTTTTTGTTGCAGGGGTGAACTCTGAGGGGAAAGAAATCTTTCTGACTGATGTGTGGCCTTCACGGGTAGAGGTCCAGCACATTGAAGAGGACACCGTAATCTCCAGCATGTTTAAGGACATCAGGACTAGAATGGAGGTGAGTTTCAGGTGGATTGTCAGTTAGGAATAAGAGATAGTATGCGATTGTGGGAGTTGGCACTGATCCTGTAGCCTGGAACCATACTGTTGCATACTCATTGTCTAGAAATGATCGATTAGTAAAGCCCGCCACCAATTTTCAAAACCCAATGTGGCCCTTGAGCCAAAAGGTTTGCCCACCCCTGTTCTATTGGAATTAGTTTTCATCCAAGCTGAGTGATTATTGCCCATTTGCAGTTATGCACATGAAGATGTGATGTGTGTAAACAAAGTAATTTAACGCAAAAAATACCTAATTTGAATCTGACCCGTGGTCATTTCCCAGTCCTATCCCATTTTTCTCTCTTCCACTCACTTTCTATCACTATACTGTGCTATCTGAGTAAAATATTGCACAAAAAATTATCAAAATTCTCACCAAGTTGTAAATGTAAAGCCTTAGCTGCTAAAATACTGTACCTTTTCACTTTGTTTAAACAGTAAACAGATTTGTTATAGCAATATCCATGTGAATCAAGGTAAGATGTTAATAGTTTATTCTTGTCTCTTTTCCAGAAAGGTAGCACATTTTGGGACTGCATAGAATGTCCAGATGCAGATCAGTTCCCTTGGGATTCCAAATCAACTTATGTCCACTGCCCTCCATTCTTCAACAAATCAGTAAGTAGTATTTTATTTTTTATTTTATCACACACAAAGCTCATGAGGTGCTCAATAAGTAGTCGAGCAATTGATAACTTTACTGTAGCTTAAGGTTAACTATGCTACACAACAATAGGATTGGCCCTAAATATTTATAGTTAGTCTACTTTAAATCGAGAGACCATCAGGAACACGACATCAGTTTAAATAATAGTTCCACGGCACTATAGGGTTATTTCCACGTAATCAGAAACAAGAGCATGTTTACTGCATACGGGAACCTACAATGTTTAATTGCCAAGCCACCTGCCGTAACCCCAGTACCAATGATGCAGGGTTTGTCCTTCATTGCAGGGTTTTATTTGAATACCATAATAGTAGCCTTTCGAAACGTAAATTAACACAAGTAGCAAGAATGAGCCCAAAGGGATTAATATGTATTAAAAAAATCATTGCGTCCCGAGAAAAACAACAACTTTGTGATTTTTGGGTAGGCGCTCCTGACACTGACGACATAACCAACCCAGGGGCAGTCATTCAAACGACCAAACTTTGTGTCCTTGTTTGCGATTGAGAGTTTGAACTACCTTTTCTAGAAACACCAAATCCAAGAACGACGGCGCGAACTACCAAGGTTGCTACACAAGTTAGCCTACGACACTTTCTGAAAACGCACCCCAGCAGCAGAACTGGCATGAAGATCCACTGGACCTTTCCCTCATCTACCCCGTTTTTGTTAAATATTTAGCTGGTGGTGTGCTGTGGGATTTGTTTGTTGTTTTAATGTAAAAAATGTAACGTGGCTCAAGGTTGAAAAGGCTGAAAAACACTGACCTACTCTGTTCACTGAATGCAGCCGTAGACAGTGCTGTGCAAAGAATTACACAAATAGGCCAAGGATTGGCTTTATTACATTGCATGCAAATGCAAAAATCAAAAATCAAAAATCCCATAGAGTTAACGTTGAGACGCTTTAGCGGCAGAGATGGATTGTTACGTAGTGCTCATTAACACTAGAAGCGCCAAGCGCCGGTCATTTGACCGCTGACGCGTATTACTAGAAGCGCCGTGTAGGTTTGACCTAGTTATACCTAGAACGGCCATTTGACTGCAGTTATTACAAAAAAAAAAATCTTTTCACTCGATTAAATTCCAGGACCCTGGCCCCAGCCGTGGCGCGACTGGCTGGGGCACCTGCACCGCACGCCGGCGACCCGGGTTCGATTCCCGCCCCGTGGTCCTTTCCGGATCCCACCCCTACTCTCTCTCCTGCTCGTTTCCTGTCATACTCTACACTGTCCTGTCCAATTAAAGGCATAAAAAGCCCAAAAAAATAATCTTAAAAAAAAAAAAACCCTACCTTCACGACTTTTCCTAAATACGCGTGTTTTGTCACCCAGAATTTTTACATGATCAAAAGCACACCGGTACAAGCTAGTTTAGAGCTATTTTGCGCTCACTTATGTGACAACACTATGTTGTCTCGCGTTCGGCCATGTTTGTCCAGGCTGCTATTCTCTTTTCTCACAGCAGATGTCGCAAGGGTTTCCTGTCAGTCGGGCATGAGAATAATATTTTACCATAAAACATATAGTTTATATGTGCAATATGTATTATATAAGTGATTTATTTTAATAACTATTTTTCATTTACATGGCATAGTCTATGGAGGCGATTTACAGTGGTAAAATGCGAGTTTGTTTTAAAAACGTTGCTACGTTGTTCTATTAGGCAGGCCTACATGTGTAAAAAATATTTTCAGCTGAAATTCGTCGAAACCTATTTATGTAGCCTACGTAGGGCGCGTATGCCTACGTACATTCATAGTTGTAGCCTATCTTATCTTCTATTTGTAGGCTATCTTTTAAAGCTCAGACTAATGTATAAGCATTTTCTTACATATTTGCTGGACAAACAAATCTATTTCCAATTGACTGTGGTACATTAATTCAGTGGCGCAACGTTAACTCTCTCGACTACTACGCAGGAGACCTGGGTTCACAACTTGCCACGAGCGAAATAAAGTAGCTTAAATATTGACTGAATTCTCTGACCGTTTTTCAACGTCGATGAACAATTATTTTTTGTTAATGGTTTTTAATAACAAACTATCTGTAATAAACGGATGAATCACAATACTGTTTACCATTAACGAAAAATAATTTCGCCAGCCAATAATTTTCTGAGCCAAATTGAGCCAGTTAGACTTTTTGCATCTAAATATAATAATATCATAGAGACACGCTGAAAATAAACGAGCCTAGAAACTAGGCCTACATGAGATTTTCCCACTGGACACACCACATCAGTAATTGTGCTCGTTGCTACGATACAGGACTCACAGTGAGTTGACGCATGAGGGAAAGAATCAAACAACGTAGCCTAATCTTGATCTCGCCTTACATACCTTCCTAATTCCTACGAAGGGCTAGTCAGACTTTTGTTAAATCTTCAGGGCCCGGTTGCACAAACACCAAAACCAAAGATTGATGATATGAACCAAATATTCTGGAACAGACGGATTTACAACATTGAACGCGATAGGCTATTACACTGCGACTTCCACCGTTTCCTTTCCAGAGATTGCTGCGCTGTTCACAACGCGTGCAGTCTACATTGAAGTGAAACGTGCAGAACGTTGTCCAAAACAATACAATAACATTGTGTGTTGAGATCTAGTACAATATAGACATCTGTAGACATGAAGTGGCAACTAAAGCCATTATCAGTCATGAAAACTTTGGCGGCTGCAGCCTCATTTAGATTTTGGCTGAGCCAGCTAGCCAGTCAACTACTTCATCAGCCAGCCGTTATTCTCAAAGCAAATGGCTTCGGGGTCTATAGGCTACATAACACACTATCCATTGCAAACATTGCCCATTTGAAACCGATCATTCCCCCTATCCCATACACTCGTCTAGGCTAGGCTACTACAGACATCACCGCGGCATTGAGGACAATTAACTGCCTCCTCACCCCCACCGCCTCTCTCTGTCCCCTGCATAGGCTAGGCTGTTGGCTGGCTGTTAGGCAACTCGTGGAAGAATGCGCAATCATGTTTCATTGAATATGCGCGTTTCAGAATGTTCGAATTCGCCAGCGTGCGTGTAGTTGTGTGAATAGAAAAAAATAGAATAGAATATAGCCTATATTTATTGATGCCTTGCTTAAAAGAACTTCCGCCATGAACAGGTCGGGGATCGAACCAGCAACCCTTTGAATATGAGGCGAAGCTCTAACCAGTGGGCTACAGTTCTGTTCTGTTAAAATGTGTGTCTCAATGCTGAATCTCGAATTCACATAGACGTTAGCTTAAATTGTAGAACAGGGTCCCCGCGGGTCCTTAAAAAGTCTTAAAAAGTCTTATTTCTTTTTTTGGATTTTCAAGGTCATAAAATGTCTTGAATTGTAGAATTTCCGATGAGGAGGTCTTAAATTTCATGTCGTGCCGAGTCCGTTTCGTCAGCTTTGCGAATGTAGACACACTCAAATATTGTGGGTGTTACAATATAACAACACAGTAAAAGGTAGCGTGTGCGTTCCTACAGACGGAGATAGTGTTTCAGAGTGGCAGACGCGAGCCAAGATTTTTAAGAATGCGACTGAAAAATATTCGAGGTTGCAATGGTGCACCTGACGCTTTTCGGGTGAGAGCATACATTTCTTTCACCTGTTTTCATTGTAGACTATGCGTGCAACTTTACCAAACAATATAGAAGTAAACCTCCACGGCTTGGCCCTCTCTCTTTCTCTCTCTCTCTTTCTCTCGTGCGCGGCACCCCTCGACATGCACATTTAATCCAAATAAAACATTCACAATCGTGAAAAAAGCAATGACGACTAGCTAAATTATTATGAAATCCGGTTAGCATCATAGCATGCTGCACATTTTATTAAAACTCTTGCATTCAAGTTGAGTGATCATCTCATCACCAATGTTTTCTAACTCCAAGACTAAAAGGACCTGTCCCAAGGAGAAAAAGTATCAGCCTACCTTGAAACTTAAACACATGTGGGGGAAACTGAACAGTCCAACCAGTAGACTATCATAAGCTAGCCAACTATGCTACTTTGTTTACAATATTTTGAGGTATCAATCAGACAGCTGAATTAAAGAGGTAGGCTTAGAGTTGTAATACAAATAGTAGGCTATATAATCTGCATAAAGTGTGCAGTCATGAATATCAGAAATTTCAGTATAGAAAGTAAAGGGGGGGGAAAAATGGGGGAGGGGGGGGGGTTATTTAGTTTGAATGATTATATATATATAATGTGAATGATTTTTTATCAAATATATTTATAAAAAATCATTCACATTATATGACAGGAGTGCGATAAAAATGTGACCTTTTGCTGTTAGAAAGCTATGCAATAAAATGTGGGTGCACCTAAATTTTGTGCTGGTGCACCTGAAAAAAAAGTTAGGCGCACCAGTGCAACCAACGCAAAAACTTAAGTCGGGAGCCTTGTCCATTTTTTTTAACTGTGTTTAACTTGTAATTTGCAACTTGATTTGTTTACACACTAGTGATGCGCGGGTCGGCCCGTAACCCGCGGGTCGGGTTGGGGCGGGTAAAGAAATTATCACTTTATTTGCGGGGCGGGTTGGGGCGGGTTGGGGCGGGTCATTAAAAACAAAATTACATTTTAAAATCCATGTTTGTGGCGTGCAATTCCCTATAGCCTATAAAGGAACCGTATGTAGGATTGTGGCCAAAACGAGTAGGCTAGCCCACTGCAATTACTTTCAAAATACTGTTGCGCGGCGTATCGCCTCTCCCTCCCCTCTGAGTCACGGTTGACAGCTTGCTGCAGGATCCAACAGGAACAGCAACAGGCTGCTAGCTTTCAATGGCAAGTGCTAATGTTGTTTTCCTCAGCATAATGACAGAGAAACGAACTCTGATAATTGCTAACGTCAGCAATGACTAGCCGACCGTTATTATTTCCCAAACAATTCCTTAACCTACCTTTTCAATTCAATGATCCACCTCCTCCATATGGCTCCACATAACGTTACTTTGCACAAACATGCATAACTTGTCTGTTCGACTGTCATAGGCTATTTGACATGTCAATTTACACTAAGTAGCTTACAAGTAGGCTAAGTTAGCCAAACTGATGAATCTTTATCTGTCCAGGATCAAATTAACAACACTGACTGTCTTCAAATTCTTCTCCGTTTTCAGCCGCCTCAATCTCCTTATTTCGGACGTAGCTATTTCGCAGGCTATGATGTTTAGCCTAGATTACAAACGCTGCTTTGTAGGTTTTTGCTCTGTATTTCTAGATTTTTTAAATGTGTAGCCTATCATCTTGTTATAATGACCTGATTATCGTTCATATAATCATAGCCTTTGTTGTTGCCAGTTTACAGGCGATGTTTCCAAGCACTTACAATGCCCATAGGCTATGTAATTGTCGCGGGTGCGGGGCGGGGCGGGTTGTCAAAATAGATACAGTGGTGCGGGTCGGGCTGGGGCGGGTCAAATAATTTCATAACAGCGGGACCCGCGGGTTGAAAAAATACCCGACCCGCGCATCACTATTACACACTGTTTGTACGTTATTTACAGCAGTTTTGTTGTAGTATTGAGAAGGCAGTTGCCTGACGTGCACTATTTGCACTGTCACTCATACAAATGTGACCCTGTAAAGCGGAACCAGTCGTTTCGGTAAAATTTATTAAATTAAGTTAGTGTGCTCACGTGAACGGCCATAAACTAAGCTTTCCAACGATATGTATATCGAGGGTATTACACAAACTATCGCTAAGATAACCGCATCCAAAGTTGACATGGTTCTCCTGTCAGGATATGCCAGAAGAGGAGAAATCACCTTTTTAAGTGCCGCGTGCACAACGGGAATGACAGCAAATGTGTTGAATCTTCGCCAGGTTTAACAGTCAAAACGTAATTTTTTCGTGAAATGCGTTCACGATATGAAACTGTAGACTGTATACAGTCGAATTATGCGAAAACGTGAAATTCAACATTTTAACCCGGAAGTTTGTTATTGTTGATTTTCTCAAAATAACGTTGTGCGCAAAACGACTGATTTCGCTATGAATGGTCACAAATGTGCTTTGGTAAACTGAACAGCCTAGAGCATACTTTTTATATATTTTTGTCAGTTTACCAAATGTGCTTTGGTAAACTGAACAGCCTAGAGCATACTTTTTATATATTTTTGCCGGGGTAATGGTCTTAATTTTTATTCTTAGAGGTCTTAAAAAGGTCTTAAAAGTCATTAAATTTGTTGATAAAAAATGTGCAGATACCCTGTAGAAACAATAGGCCTATAGCTTTTTCTCAGCAGACATCGCAAACATATCATACACATTCACAAAGCGGAGAATATCTTTCTGCTCAGCATAGCTCTCTATCTCCCTCCCTCCGATGTAGCTAGACCCTATAAGATGCTTCTCCCTAAATGAAAAAAAAAAATGTTTTAGAAAGTAGCCACGGTAGCCTGTAAAATGCGGCCTGAAATCCTGGCTACTGTGTAATTGAAACCAGACTGTTAGGCTCTTTGTTCCAGGTCCGATCATTCGGATCACATCGGCGCAAACATATAGGCTACCTATTAAATGAATAGAAGTGAATTTGGGGAGTGAATTGGAACTAGCCACACATTCACTTTTAGAGCATTTTAGTTGAAAGAAGTTTGCTTAAGGTTTGTTCAAGAACTCTTCCAGAGTTTTTACCTCAAACAACACAAATCAACACAAATAAATGAACAGATAACTCTAACGCGCTGTATGTCATAATGAAACAACCACAGAGTATCAACAACACGGTCTGACACGAATGATACATGGCTTAGTGCAAACTGAATTTATGACCAAACGATTTGATTCGTGCACGAAGTGCCATCTAGTGATCATTTTGTGTAAGTAACAGCCTCCCAGTCTAAGGACTCAGCGGTCTTTTGACCGCCTCGCCGCGCTTTAAGTAGTTCACATCAGCACGGCGCTTCTAGTAGGTCGTCAAAGCGGTCAAATGACCGGGGCGCGGCGCTTCTAGGTATAAGTGGGTCAGAACGGCGCGGCGCTTCTAGTGTTAAGCTGTAACAGTGAAAACATTCTACCCTGCCACAGCTGGTAAACTTGGACGTTATCGTCTTGTCTCCTGCCTACTCTGTGTCCTTACTTGATTTGCTTGTCGTCAGCTCTAGGTAACGTTATCAATAGCTAAAGACAGTCAAACCTAACGTTAACGTAGCCTAAGCACTGTATTTAGTCGACAACAACGTTCGCTTTGCTCCTGGCTAACGTTTAGCGTCGGGCTGGTTGCAGCCAACAGGGTAGGCCTACCCGTCTTAACTCAGCGTTCTAAGTGAAGTCCAACCTGATAGACATGCCAGTTTTACCATTTAGCTAGGCACTCATTTAAAGCTTTCGATATCATTCACAAATTAAAAACCTTTGTTAACAGCTTATTGTACATTCCTAGGATAGTAGGCTAATACACTTGGAAACTCTTTGAATAACCTAAATATAGCTCATCCTATATTGTGTAGCCTATAAAATGTTCTACCGTAAGCTAACGTTACATTTGCTAGATATCATACCTGTTGCTGCATCATCGTTGAAGTTGTTTGAGATTCCAATGGGGTCTAAGCCTATGTAGTCTATCCTACTTTTTACCTGCATTATAGTGTAGGCTACCTACAGTGTGTAAGCTATCTTACCACTGTAGGCTAGTTGAACTTCATAGGCTACTAAACAAAGTGTCAGCGCTTGCAACTCTTTTAGAGTTGGCAACTTCATTCCAGTCTTTTATTCTAATAAATGAAGAGTTTGCCTAGGCTATTTTCCAAAATAGGCTACTATCCACAATTTTAATGCATTTTCATAAATCACTTTTTAAATGTGGGGTTCCAAGTAATTTCAGTGGAATTGTAATTGGGTTAGCCTATTGTTATTTATCTATTCTTCTGTGTAGCCTAGTTGTCTTTTTAACTATAGGCCTAATACAATGTTTTACACAGTCAGCAACCTTTTTGCATTTACATGTAATGGTAATTCCTTCCATGGAATTACATTTTCTAGTTACTATTTATTGTTTGCGTTTTCTCTTCATCTCTGAAGATAACAGATACTGAAATGTTACGTTCATTCTATTTAACATTGCAAACCAGCTTACTAAGCCAGCCAAAACGCCTCTCATGAGAATCGATTTACAAAGAGTTTGTATGCAGTTATACCTCATAGGACTGAGCGTCACATTCACGAAGTTTCTCTTAGTTAACAAACTGGCGGTTGTGTTCACTGAACAAAGATTATGAAAATAAAGCACAACCACACACTGCCGCAATGCTAGAGGACTGTACTGTCACCTCATGGCGATAAGTTGTGATACATTTCACGCAGAATGAAATGGCCACTTCTAAATGGGACCCACTGTAGCCTACAGCTAACAACTTGTAACAGGTATTTATTCACTGAAATGTCTGAAGTTTACACGGGCTAGTTTAAACTGTATGCTATGCCTGTATGTATGCCTATGCTTTTCTTGTCTCCCATGCCTGTTTCATTTGTCCTGATTCGGCGGAACGCACGTTAAGCTTTTCTTTTAAAAATTCCTGAATGTTTTTGTTCAGAGCTGAACATGCAACTGTATTTGACAGATGACCGATGTAGATTGCTAGTGACAAAATATTAGCGTTCAATGTGGTACGATCTGTTTGTTAATTACGTTTATTTAAAAAGCATTAAAAACGTGCCGGCTCTTCCTAGGCTAGTTATAAGCAACAGTCACTCACACAATACAGCTTCAAGGTTAATGAAATGTTGACATCATGTCATAGCCTACTTGCTACATTTTTACTTCAGCTGACCTCTTTGTCTTAAAGTATTGTTCAGAAAAGAAGTTATTTAGACCAGTGTTTGCTAGACTGCTCCTATAGCTAACAATCCCCACTGTACCTTTTGTGAGTTGAACTTATATGATACTTGGGTGAGGTAAATTATGAAAATCTACTCTTTCTTTGGTTGGTCTCGATGCGGTTTTGACTCCGACTTTGACTCTCGACTCAGACCTGCCTCCTCAAAGACTTGGTTGTCGTGACTCGGTTTCGGCTGCATTTAAAAACCAACGGTCTCGACTCGGACTCGACATATGCAGTCTCGTCCCCATTACTACTGTAGTCTACCAACCCGTCATGAGAAAGTTTTTCCAAGTTTGTTCAATTCAAGTCTAATTTCATACTGAATGTGTGAATATTTCTTCTGTCCAGATAGAAGACACCCCATCTCTCCAGTCAATAGAGAATGCATATGCACTGCTGTTCTTAGGAAACAAGGTGACAACAGATCACATCTCCCCAGCTGGAAGTATTGCTCGGATTAGTGCTGCTGCTAAGTATTTGCAAAGTAAACGGTGAGTGGAATTTTATGAATAAATTAATATACATTATGCATGAAATATATAATATATTTTTACCTAAAAACAATAACAACAAATTTGTAAGGTGGTAAGATGTAGACATGGGTCTGTCGCAAACAAATCGGTTTGATAGAACAAACTGAACTGATTAACCTTTCCAGTTCTCAGTCCTTTGGTCGCTGTGTTCAATTATCAGAGTGGTAGATGACTGAGAATGCCTTTCACTCAGCTTCCTAGGACGAGAGCTAGCCAATCGTATGCTGTTTATTGAGTCAATACGTTCTCACCGAATTTAGCCAATTAAAGGCAGGAAAGCATTGCAAACATTTCCGTGAAAAACAAAATTATACTTTCACTGCCTCGTTCTTTCATCATGTCGTTCTCCTTCAGTCTCTCATGCATGGCTTCTACCATAACTGCAGTATGAGGGGCTTGCCATGCCATTCATCTCGTGTTTTTGACGTACTGGCCATCTCCAAACTGTCTCCACAAAGTTGGACGCATGGAATTGTCCAAAATCTCTTGGTTGATGTTGAAGTATTCAGAGTTCCTTTCACTGGAACGAAGGGGTCAAGCCCAGCTCAGGGATGGCCCCTTCCTGTTCCTAGATGACAGTACACCAGTGCACAAAGCAAGGTCCACAAGGACTTGGGTGACAGAGTTTGGTGTGGATAAACTTGACTGGCCTGCACAGAGTGCTGACCTCAACCCGATAGAACACCTTTGGGATGAATCAGAGTGGAGAGACTCCTCATCCAACATCAGGGCTCTACGCTTACTTTTTTCCCCAGGAGCACACGTGCCCCTAAGTTAAAAATTTTAGGAGCACAGAAAAAAAATGGGGGCACAAGTATGTTTTCAATTGGTGCACTGTCACTTTAAGACTATTTTGCCAACTCCACTGAGTGTTTGCTATGCTGTGTGTTCATAAATGCTCAGTCGTGAAGCTATATTGCTTTCGCGATTTTCTTTTAAACGTTTCTCATAAAAAGGAGAAATCAGTTATCAACAATGACAAGCCATGGCCCCGGCAGTGGCGCAACTGGCTGGGGCACCTGCACCGTACGCTGGCGACCCGGGTTCGATTCCCGCCCCGTGGTCCTTTCCAGATCCCACCCCAACTCTCTCCCACTCACTTCCTGTCATTCTCTCTACTGTCCTGTCCAAATAAAGGCATAAAAAAGCCCAAAAAATAATCTTAAAAAAAAAACAAAAAAAACAATGACAAGCCATCCTGCATCCAGCTCTCTCCCTTTCGTGCGCACAGAAACACGTTCCCAATTAGGAGTAGCATAACGTAGCCTAGGTCCGCTGCTTTGGAGATTACATTGCATTTGAGAGTATCATCTCTATGTAACATGCTGTTTTGACATTGACATTGTAAATGTTATCTAAGAAGAGTAGTTTGCAGTAAAGTTAACCACAGGTCGTCTTTTGCTGGGAAAAAATAGCGAGCACTGTCAATCATAACCGAAGTGCTTGGCGGGCCGAATCTATGGTAAACTAATTAAAGTGGGTGGAGCTGCAGTTTGGCCAGTCTATGGTTAGACCCGAGTCACGGCTTTTCGCGCTGTTTTAATGTTTGATACATTTTAGAACTTTGTATTGCCTGCTTGGCGGTGCTTTTAATGTTTAATACATTTTAGAACGTTTAAGTGTCTCTGGTTTAACTCACGTTGCGTCTGTGCGCAGTGCTTAATTTTGGGCTGCAAGAATCACTCGCACATGTACGTCTGTTTTGTTTTCCTCGTTCACATACCGAAATATTTGCTCGCAAATGCGAGTGAAATGGGCGCACTGTAGAGCCCTGTCCAACATAAGATTGTGACCTCACAAATGTGCTTCTGGAAGAACGGGAAAGCCGACGTCATATTAAACCCTATGGATTAAAAATGGGATGTCACAAGTTAATATGTGAGTCAAGGCAGGTGACTTGATACTTTTGGCAATATAGTGTACATTCATCTTTCCAGTGATGAAATGCTAGGCTGGGTAAACCCAGCCTGATCTGCCAGCGATTTGGATTTCGCCCTGCTGCTCAGACTGGAAACCTACACATCTATCTCTCCTGTTTCCTGTGCACGTTTTCTGGGTCCAATCAAAAACTGGCTTATCCACCAGGTGCACCCTGATTGTTGGTCTGATTGTTTGAAGGACTATCCAAGCATACAGAGTCATTTGAACTATGCTCATTGATCACGCCTCTTGTGCAGTGGAAATTACCGTAATTTCCCTACTATTAGACGTGGCTTATACATTGATTTAGCTAAATTTCTTCAGCTATGAGGGTAATACAGGGGGCCAGTTATTATGGCGTTAATATGGTTTTGTTTCTTTTAACTTGCATAAAACACTGTCCTACGGCTTATACGCAATGCGGCTTATAGTCGGGAAATTACTGTAAATAAAGCGCAGACTACCCAGACTAATCTTAAAAGATTGAGCTTAGTATGATGATGGCCAGATTAATGAAATGCTCCCTTAAGCTTTAAGGCTGTTGGACATTTTTAAAGGAGTGCTATTAACCATTGTTCTGTAACATTCTAACCAGTTACCATTTAGAAGAGAGGCCTTGGAACACTGGAACAAGAACAAAAAAAATATATGCATTTGCTCAGAATGAACTGAAATGAAAATCGTTCTGTTTTCAGTCCCTGGGTGCAACTGTGCATCATTTTGAGAAACTATTACCATGTTATTGTGCATTGCAGCCTCACACCACGGGAATTTAACTCCTATGGGGCACGTAGAGGAAATGATGCGGTAATGACTCGTGGTACCTTTGCCAGCATGAAGCTACAGAACCGTTTCATTGGCAAACCTGGTCCCAAGACTCTGCACATTCCAACTGGACAAACGGTAAGTTGTTGGTGCAGCACAGTGGTGTTACATTTGCAATTAACAGTTCTGCAAAGGGGAATAATGTTTGTTGGCCAGGGACCATTTGAAAAAGAGACTATAGTCTCAATATGACCCCCCTGGTTAAATAAAGGATAAATATTAAAAATAAAAAATACAGTGCTGTGAGAAACTATGGTCCTTAATTGAAATTGCAAGTTTTCATGCACAATCTAAAGCATGTGGCATGTGGGGCCACTGAACTGTTTGCAATGTTTATGGTTAAGGTCTTGGCCATGGTGTTAAATTAGCGAATTGATTTCACCTAGTTAGCTGCAATCTGGCAGATTGAGGGGATTTAGGCAACATTTTTAATTAAGGGTGTCACGATTTCGATCGAAATCGATCGAAATAACATCTCAATCTCGAAATTCGAACTCAAAAGTAGAATCGACGATGCAGCCACACGTCCAGCACGTATGCCCAAGACACGAAACCACACACGTGTTATACTGCAGCATCAACACTCATCTAATTTTAGGCTGCAGCCAGTTAAAAAATGCACATCAACCTCTGAATTCACGGGTGTGGAAGTATTTTTGCGTTCATTCACGTGTTAGCCTAACACCAATTTAGCTTAGCTCAACTTAGCAAGTTAAAAAATGACCTAGTTGGCCTACAAATGCACATTGATAAGTACTTATTCCATGAACACTAACCTTGGGTCTCTTCAGAGTGTGCACAAACATTCAAATTATCATTCTGTGTTGCTTCATTTCACTATGTTCACATGTCAATGTTTAACGTTTCTTTTGTTTACAACCTCACGGATGGAACGGTTTCAAAATAAAAATGGCTTTCAAAATAAAAGCCCCCCGAAACAGAATAGGAAAAGGTCAACAAAAAAAAAACATGAAAATAATAATAATAATGCCTCAAGGAGTGCATTAATTCAAAAGATCGAAAATCAAACCAAATCGTGGCTTTAAAATTGAATCGTAACGAGGATTTGGAGAATCGTGACACCCCTATTCTGAATGTATACAACTCGTATCCCCCTCCCCCTCTACCACCAAGCACCCTCCCATCAAGTTTGTGCTTGTTAGTGACTGCACAAACTGTGATCTGCCAGTGATCGTATAACCCTGCTCTTATTGGACCAGAACAAACCCGGGAGCGGTGGATTTTTGCAAAACAAATAACAGGCTCTAGGTGGAGGTAGAAGCGCAGGTTTGTTTTCTAAAACCGGCTGATTTACAGTACAGATGGTACGGGTTGAGAATGCTCCTTTCATTCCCGCACATCGGGACTCCCGAAGCATCGGGAAAACTGCAACCGCAAGGGGGCAACATAGACCGCCCGAGTTTTCGAATGTTTACAGCCTACCTCACAGCTCTCTCACTCGACGTAGCCTATAACTCAGTCAGTCCAGCAGAGATGCCAGAGCAACGTTTTGGTCAACGGAGAGGGAGAGAAATGCTCCGCATATCCGTCTCATTTAATCATTAAAATGAAAGTGATTGGCGAAATTAATCAAACGACGTTTCAATAAACCATTGTTGAAATGAATGAAAATGGTTTTAGAAACCTATAGGCCTATCAGAAGGACTATTTCCTTCAATTCAACCTGAAATAGGCTACTCGAAAGGCAACCTTAGATTAATTCATGAATTCATTACGGTTACAAGACCGCATTTCCGTGAATAGGCTATTATTGTCAACGTCAAGGCGAAGACGAAAGAGATGGACAAGATGGACATTTTGGCAACATTTACATGCTAGGAATACTTAGAAATGTGTAAGCTATTTTAAAACGGAGGCTTGTTCATTTTAACCGGCGACGTTTCAAGTACATTTCGCGAATAAAGCCTATTGAAGTTCACATCCAGCTGTGGCGCAAGTGGTTGATGCATAGGTATCGTATGCCAGCGACCGGGGTTCGAAACCTAGTCGAAGAACCTCTCCGGAACCCATCAAAAGAAAATACATCGATTTATTAAAAGAAACGAAAGACTTCCTGTTTTGAGATTCTTCTTATGTTTGCGATGTCTGCTGAAAAGAAAAGTTAATATGTTAATTCGTGGTTCAGCGCGCACTCACACACATTTTTACATTGACATAGTGTCGGGCTCAAGTGTCGTGTCGTCCTCAGTGCCGCATATAGGCTATAATGTAGTGACCTGGTTAGACGAGTGTGGTGGAGGGGGAATGATCGCACAAGACAATAATGCTCTTCATGAAATGGATCTCACAGGCGGCTGTCTGTTTTTAAATGTAGCCTACTACACCACTTGCGAAATCGGACGTGGCACATAGCCTAATTATTAGGCTACTGGATAGCAAATCCATAGACTTTGTTCATCCTATATCCTTAAAATGAAAGTGATGACTGGCGAAATTAATCAAACGACGTTTCAATAAACCATTGTTGAAATGAATGAAAATGGTTTTAGAAACCTATAGGCCTATCAGAAGGAAATAGCCTTCAATTCAACCTGAAATAGGCTACTCGAAAGGCAACCTTAGATTAATTCATGAATTCATTAGGCTACGGTTACAAGACCGCATTTCCGTGAATAGGCTATTATTGTCAACGTCAAGGCGAAGACGAAAGAGATGGACAAGATGGACATTTTGGCAACATTTACATGCTAGGAATACTTAGAAATGTGTAGGCCTAAGCTATTTTAAAACGGAGGCTTGTTCATTTTAACCGGCGACGTTCAAGTAGGCTACGGCGACGTTCAAGTACATATGCCGAATAAAGCCTTTCGGAATTCACATCCAGTTGTGGCGCATGTGGTTGAAGCATAGGTATCGTACGCCAGCGACCGGGGTTCGAAACCCAGTCGAAGAACCTCTCCGGAACCCGTCAAAATAAAATGAATCGATTTATTAAAAGAAATGAAAGATTTCCTGTTTTGAGATTCTTTTTATGTTTGCGATGTCTGCTGAAAAGAAAAGTTAATATGTTAATTCGTGGTTCAGCGCGCACTCACACACATTTTTACATTGACATAGTGTCGGGCTCAAGTGTCGTCCTCAGTGCCGCATAGGCTATAGGCTATAATGTAGTGAACTGGTTAGACGAGTGTGGGGGAAGGGGAATGATCGCACAAGACAATAATGCTCTTCATGAAATGGATCTCACAGGCGGCTGTCTGTTTTTAAATGTAGCCTACTACACCACTTGCGAAATCGGACGTGGCACATAGCCTAATTATTAGGCTACTGGATAGCAAATCCATAGACTTTGTTCATCCTATATCCTTGGCGGAGATAATAATTAGGCATATCAAATTAAAAGCACACTACGACAGGTATACTTGTGTGATCACGCAACACAAGAGAGCATTTAGCGATGGGACAGTTGTGAATGAGTGCTTAACACCCTGGAGTCTAAATACCCCCGGGGGATTTGAAAAACTGTTCCAAACACACATCTCAATCTCTGCTTTTATCATATTATAGAGACACCATTAGAAGCCTTTAATCAACTCGTTTTCAAATATATAGCCTATGTTTTAAGAGAATATGGCAATGATAATGGCACTTTCTAAAAACAATAAATTCGTAGGATTTGTCCTCTCACCTGCAGCAGGCCCATTCAAAAGCCCATCCACCTAATTTGCATTTGAAAGAGCCAATCACTAAAGTGACACATTTAGTCTAGCCTACTTTATTATTTTTTTTTGACCCCTCTAATAAATTGCCTATAGTCCTACTACGATAATGGAGGAAGGGCTGCCTAACTGTTCCCCCTAAGAGTTTTTTCATAAGATAAAATGTTTACTCTATTTAAGTTTAGGATTTGGTAGACAAGACAACCTCGGAAAAGTTCTTCAGATAAACAATGTTTTATTGAATTAAAGGAAAGAAAATGTATCGCCAGGGTTTCGGGGCTTGCGAAGGCATTCGTTGATCTTATCGATGCAGTCCTTGCGGCCACTTCTCCCCATCGTAGGAAACTTTCTGCTTAGTGTTGACAAAGGTCTTGACGTTGTGTGGCAGTGCTTGCTTGCCCTTCGATCCATCCCAGTTGGTGGTTTTGCACCAGGCTCTAGTGCTCCTTTGTGGTGATGGCTCTGAAGAGCAGGCATCCGTATCTACCAGTGATGCGCGGGCTGATCCAAATCGAGCGGGCGACCGCGGTCACCCGCGGTCACCCGCGGTTATGGGTCAAGAAAAAATATTTTTAATGATATGCGGGTCATGTTTGGTCGGGTCGGTAAAAAAAATAAATTGTCATTTATATCGTACATAATTGTCTTTAGAAGAAAAAGACATAAGTTGCAGCATTCCCACTGAAACGCGATTCTATCCCCCACATTTTGTCACGAACATGTAGAAATGCACTTGTTGTTTCTGCGTAGACAGACCCTCGGCTACACTTGACATGCAGTTGTGTTCTGTTCTCAGAGCATATGCTTTCTCTGTCTATGATCTGCAGCTTTTATCTCGAACTGCTGGCCTCTACAGAAAGTGGCAGAATCGTCTACTGAGCAGCGAAGTTGCCGATGCAATGCGTGTTTCTCAAGTCTGATAATTTCCAGCAAGATCGAATGGTATTATGGAAAGAAAAATAAACTAAAAGTTTCCCAAATCAGGAAATATTTCTTAATTTAATGTCATCAAGGCATATAGCCTACAATTGGTATGAGCATGCAATATGTGCGTCCTTGCGCAACTTATAGGCCTAGTGGCTCGTTGGAAAGCCCCACGTCTGCTCTTCCCCACGTCGTGCAATAAAGGTTTCATCTCGCTGCAATTTATAATCGCGGAGCAATGGACTTTTGGTCCATTGATGAAGACGTTAATAAAGAGTTTCTTAATAATATTCTATGCCTGCATTTCATGCTTGGGAGAGCTTCAAGGCATTCATGTGAGGAACGGCTGAAACAGAATTTGTATAGGAAAATCCTAGGCTAATTATGTTCAATGTTGAGTCAAACAGCCACATTTTTGGATGAATGCTGACACGGAACAAAAAAAAGGTAGACTAAATGCATGTTTCCCAAATTCTGAGCAATTATAGGCTATATATAATTAGGCAATATAGGCTATATTATTGTTTTACATGCATATGAGATACCAATTTTGCATAGCTCAATGACGCTACGACTAAGTTAGACTAGGCTACTTTTTACAATAAGCGGGTCGGGAAGCGGGTCGGGTTCTGTATTTCAATATTTTTTTTTTGCGGTCCGAGTTGCGGTCGGGTTAGTTGTAAACGGCGGGGCGGGGCGTTCAGACACGTACCCGCGCATCACTGGTATCTACCAACGTTGCCGCGACTCTGTTGGTGAATTCGAGCATGTTGTTCTAATCTGGGCCAACAGCAAGCAAAGTCACGTCATCGTGCTGAGAAGGAACTTGAATGCTGTTGTCGAATGTGGCAGAGAATACAGAAGAAGACTTTAACTATTACTTATATATTCTTATGACGAAACGCGAAGAAAAAATACGAGGACTGACCATCTCGCCTCTCCGCGTTTCCCCCAATAGGCCTACCATGGCGACAAAGAAATAAATATGATTTGACATTTTAATGTTTGTAGCGCGCCAGTTTACCCAGTGTGTGTGCATTGAGTAGTTCCTTAAAATACGGAACAAAGAGCGTCCCGTAGGCTATCTGTTCAATACAGAAGAAGACTTTAACTATTACTTATATATTTCTTATAACGAAACGCGAAGAAAAAATACGAGGACTGACCATCTCGCCTCTCCGCGTTTCCCCCAATATCATGGCGACAAAGAGAAATACATATGATTTGACATTTTAATGTTTGTAGCGCGCCAGTTTACCCAGTGTGTGTGCATTGAGTAGTTCCTTAAAATACGGAACAAAGAGCGTCCCGTAGGCTATCTGTTTAATACAGAAGAAGACTTTAACTATTACTTATATATTTCTTATAACGAAACGCGAAGAAAAAATACGAGGACTGACCATCTCGCCTCTCCGCGTTTCCCCCAATATCATGGCGACAAAGAGAAATAAATATGATTTGACATTTTAATGTTTGTAGTGCGCCAGTTTACCCAGTGTGTGTGAATTGAGCAGTTCCTTAAAATACGGAACAAAGAGCGTCCCGTAGGCTATCTGTTTAATACAGAAGAAGACTTTAACTATTACTTATATATTTCTTATAACGAAACGCGAAGAACAAATACGAGGACTGACCATCTCGCCTCTCCGCGTTTCCCCCAATATCATGGCGACATAGAGAAACTAGAAATGCAATTCCAAGGAATTACCAGTGCATGAAAATGCAAAAATAGATAGATAATGTAGATATGGTTACTGAGGTGTAGCTAGGGTAAACATGGTGGTTGCATAGTTTACAGAGAGTTGATAGTGTGAAGGTAGACAGTTTAAAGATGAAACATTCCAGTTCTAACTTAACTAATGATTTCTATTCATGTTAAAATGTTGATTAGCTAACTTAGCTAATGATTTCTAGCAGTTAAGCTAAAAATGCTAATTATGCTAGCAATGCTAACTTTACTAACAATGCTAACCAGGTTGATTAGCTAACTTATCGATGATTTCTAGCAGTAATGTTAAAAATGCTAACTATGCTAACAATGCTAAATTTGCTGACAATGCTAACCAGGTTGATTAGCTAACTTAGTTGATGATTTTTTGCAGTTATGCTAAAAATGCTAACTATGTTAACAATGTTAACTATGCTAACTAGCTAACTTGCTAGTGAGGACTTTTATTTTGAAACATTTGTTGCTAGGGTATCCATGGTGGCCACTATCAGGAAACAAGAAGTTACTGCAGTATAATCATGTTGGTTGCTATGGAAACGGTTATAAACACTTAATTTTAATGGTTGCTATGTTGGTTGCTAGGTACATGGAGGTTTCATGTAGTTGACTGGAGGCATAGTTGATGATAACTGACAGTTGGAATGGTTGAACATTTCAATAGTTGAGTAGTTTCAATGGTTAAATGATTTAATAGTGTATAATTGCAGTGAGGACCTTTATTTTGAAACAGTTGTAGACAGAGGAAGTAGTGAAACAGGATCTGTAGTCTTAATGAGATTGTATGCTTAAAGCCTGAGACAGAAGGTGCCTCTCATAGCGTTTACGCGTCCTCTCTCGCTCCTCACTGATCTACATAAAGAATGATGGAGCGGCAACAATGGGATAGTCTAGCCCTTCTTCTATCTTTCTTTATGTAGATCATTGAGGATCGAGGAGCGAGGGAGGACATATAAACGCTGCTTGAGAGGGACCCACAGTAAATACTTTAAAAGTTGTATGTAGATAGTCTAATTAATGTTGATAGACAGAATGTTTAATGGATGTTGATAGGCAGATTGTTTAATAGATATTGATTGACAGTTTAATGGGTGGATGAGTGAATGGTCTGAAGAAGATGAGTGGATAGAAGGTTGGATGGAATGTGCCTTATATTCTTGTTAAGAGAGACACTGATACAGCTCTCTGAGAGTAGTTGACACAGGTGTAATCAATTTAACTGGCTAGTCTTAAGAGTGCCAGAGTACTCTTAAAGCCTGAGACAGAGTAAATAATTTAAAAGTTGAATGTAGATAGTCTAATTAATGTTTAATTTAAAGTTTAATGGATGTTGATAGACAGATTGTTTAATAGATGTTGATAGACAGTTTAATGGGTGGATGAGTGAATGGTCTGAAGAAGATGAATGGATAGAATGTTGGATGGAATGTGCCTTATATTCTTGTAGAATGGAGAGACACAGCTCTCTACTGAGAGTAGTGGATACAGATACAGGTGTAATCAATTTAACTGGCTAGTCTTAAGAGAGCCAGCCTGAGACAGAGTAGATTGTTTAAAAGTTCAATGTAGAGCGTCTAATTGATGTTGTTGATAGGCAGACTGTTTAGAATGGGTGGATGAGTGAATGGTTTGAAGAAGATGAATGGATATAAAGTTGGATGGAATTAGGAGGACTTATTTTGATACTGTTGTGCGCAGAGGATACAGGGGAACAGAATATGTAGTCTTCAGAGAGGAGCCTGAGAGAAACTGACAGTTGGTGCCCAGGTGGCTGACCAGCTGGGGTAACATTCTAATTGCTGCCGTGATGTCATAATGAGCAATGTTAAGTCTATGGGGGAAATGGTGATAGTTTTTAACTAATAGTTTAAAAAGTATAAAAGTTACAAAGTTGAAAAATATAAAGCACATATGGCATAAGCAAGACCTACGCAACAAAGTTTGAATGAAGTTTCTACGTTAAACGGTTGAAGCTGAATTGCGAGCGTTAGAAGAAGAAGTTTAATAATAACTAGAAATGCAATTCCAAGGAATTACCAGTGCATGAAAATGCAAAAATGGATAGATAATGTAGATATGGTTACTAAGGTGTAGCTAGGGTAAACATGGTGGTTGCATAGTTAACAGAGAGTTGATAGTGTGAAGGTAGACAGTTTAAAGATGAAACGTTCCAGTTCTAAGTTAACTAATGATTTCCATTCATGTTAAAATGTTGATTAGCTAACTTAGCTAATGATTTCTAGCAGTTACGCTAAAAATGCTTATTATGCTAGCAATGCTAACTTTACTAACAATGCTAACCAGGTTGATTAGCTAACTTAACCGATGATTTCTAGCAGTAATGCTAAAAATGCTAACTATGCTAACAATGCTAAATTTGCTAACAATGCTAACCAGGTTGATTAGCTAACTTAGTTGATGATTTTTTGCAGTAATGCTAAAAATGCTAACTATGTTAACAATGCTAACTATGCTAACCATGCTAACTAGCTAACTTGCTAGTGAGGACTTTTATTTTGAAACATTTGTTGCTAGGGTATCCATGGTGGCCACTATCAGGAAACAAGAAGTTACTGCAGTGTAATCATGTTGGTTGCTATGGAAACGGTCATAAACACTTAATTTTAATGGTTGCTATGTTGGTTGCTAGGTATATGGAGGTTTCATGTAGTTGACTGGAGGCATAGTGGATGATAACTGACAGTTGGAATGGTTGAACAGTTCAATAGTTGAGTAGTTTCAATGGTTAAATGATTTAATAGTGTATTATTGCAGTGAGGACCTTTATTTTGAAACAGTTTTGGACAGAGGAAGTAGTGAAACAGGATCTGTAGTCTTAATGAGTTTGTATGCTTAAAGCCTGAGACAGAAGGTGCCTCTCATATAGCGTTTACGCGTCCTCTCTCGCTCCTCACTGATCTACATAAAGAATGATGGAGCGGCAACAATGGGATAGTCTAGCCCTTCTTCTATCTTTCTTTATGTAGATCATTGAGGATCGAGGAGCGAGGGAGGACATATAAACGCTGCTTGAGAGGGACCCACAGTAAATACTTTAAAAGTTGTATGTAGATAGTCTAATTAATGTTGATAGACAGAATGTTTAATGGATGTTGATAGGCAGATTGTTTAATAGATATTGATTGACAGTTTAATGGGTGGATGAGTGAATGGTCTGAAGAAGATGAATGGATAGAAGGTTGGATGGAATGTGCCTTATATTCTTGTTAAGAGAGACACTGATACAGCTCTCTGAGAGTAGTTGACACAGGTGTAATCAATTTAACTGGCTAGTCTTAAGAGAGCCAGAGTAGGCTACTCTTAAAGCCTGAGACAGAGTAAATAATTTAAAAGTTGAATGTAGATAGTCTAATTAATGTTGATAGACAGAGAGTTTAATGGATGTTGATAGACAGTTTAATGGGTGGATGAGTGAATGGTCTGAAGAAGATGAATGGATAGAATGTTGGATGGAATGTGCCTTATATTCTTGTAGAATGGAGAGACACAGCTCTCTACTGAGAGTAGTGGATACAGATACAGGTGTAATCAATTTAACTGGCTAGTCTTAAGAGAGCCAGCCTGAGACAGAGTAGATTGTTTAAAAGTTCAATGTAGAGCGTCTAATTGATGTTGTTGATAGGCAGACTGTTTAGAATGGGTGGATGAGTGAATGGTTTGAAGAAGATGAATGGATATAAAGTTGGATGGAATTAGGAGGACTTATTTTGATACTGTTGTGCGCAGAGGATACAGGGGAACAGAATATGTAGTCTTCAGAGAGGAGCCTGAGAGAAACTGACAGTTGGTGCCCAGGTGGCTGACCAGCTGGGGTAACGTTCTAATTGCTGCCGTGATGTCATAATGAGCAATGTTAAGTCTATGGGGAAATTGTTAATAGTTTTTATTTAATAGTTCAAAAAGTATAAAAGTTACAAAGTTGAAAAATACAAAGCACACATGTCATAAGCAAGACCTACGCAACAACGTTTGAATGAAGTTTCTACGTTAAACGGTTGAAGCTGAATTGCGAGCGTTAGAAGAAGAAGTTTAATAAAAAGCCTAGGAAGAACAGTACAGTGCATTTTCATGCACTGTAATAATAAGAAGAATAGGAAGAACAGTACAGTGCATTTTCATGCACTGTAATAATAAGAAGCCTAGGAAGAACAGTACAGTGCATTTTCATGCACTGTAATAATAAGAAACCTAGGAAGAACAAGATAGTGCATTTTCATGCACTATAATAAATATGATTTGACATTTTAATGTTTGTAGCGCGCCAGTTTACCCAGTGTGTGTGCATTGAGTAGTTCCTTAAAATAGCCTACGGAACAAAGAGCGTCCCGTAGGCTATCTGTTTAATACGGAAGAAGACTTTAACTATTACTTATATATTTCTTATAACGCTGGCTGTAGGCGATTTCTATAACCATTTTCATTCATTTCAACAATGGTTCATTGAAGTGTCGTTTGAATAATTTCGCCAGTCATCACCTTCATTTTAATGATTCAGTGAGATTAAGGAGTCGACTATTGACGGATATGCGGTCTTCATCATTAAATGCAGTTGAAACTTTCTGCCACCTGGTGGTTGTTTGGGTACATTGCCTTAGCCTCGAAAAAAATCGGCTTGACGCACTGCGGGATCTCTTCGGGAGTCCCGCGGGAGAAGGTGCATTCTCAACCCGTACCCACTGTATGTTGTTCTGTCGGAGCATACTGTCGGTTTCAGTGAATATGATCAAATCATCTTGTCAACTGCAGCTTTAAATTGGCTTCAGACAAACTTAATACTGCTCTTTGCTCATCATTCAAAATAGTGACTTTTATATTGAATATTTTGTTGACTGCTTATACTTGTTGGAAAGATATGCAGATACACCATTTTCTATTGCTTCATTGTAAGATTAATTACATATATTGAAATGTCTTTGAATATATAGAGTATAGCTCAGTCACCAAAATGTCCATGTTTTGTCAGTGCTTCATGTTCTGCTGAGAACAGCCCACTACAGTTGCCAAGAACAAACTCTGATTTTGCATTCCAGCTGGATGTGTTTGAGGCGTCGGAGCGTTATCAGAGGGATGGGATTCCTCTCATCATTCTGGCAGGACAGAGCTATGGCTCAGGAAGCTCCCGTGACTGGGCAGCTAAGGGACCCTACCTCCTGGTAACAAATCAGTGATCAAGTCAAAAGCATGTTTAAAAAAGAAAGTGACTAAGTGGCATTAATCTATTCTTTTGGCTTTATTGCAGGGAATCCGTGCAGTGATAGCTGAAAGTTTTGAGAAGATGCACAAGAATCACCTGGTTGGGATGGGCATTGCCCCTCTCCAGTTTGCGAGTGGAGAAAGTGCAGACACCCTAGGGCTCTCAGGAAAAGAAAGGTTCACCATATCAATACCTGAGGATCTATCACCTCTGCAAGAACTTACAGTCCAGGTAAGTTGTGTGTGAAGTGTTCCAATTCATCCAACCTCTTAGTTCAGAAGTCATTGAAATTGTGAAAGTGAAATTTAGTTAAAGATATTGAAATGTACCCCACCTCGCCTACACTCACAAAGTAGCGCACGCACGCACGCGCACACACACACACACACACCGGTACGTTAACCCCTAACAAGCTATCCATTCCTCTTTGTGGACCTTCCTATGCTCGGTAGTCCTTATTAGGGCTGTCAATCTTCCTCTATTATCCCATTCGAATTTCATTCATTATTATTTTTCTAAATTCGAATTATATTCGAATATTTAATGGTCAATTTTGACTTATTAATATTTACTATTTTTCTATCTACTCACACTGTAAAAACGGGCTTAGCCTATGCCACTGCCACTATGACATCGTAGTTGACTTGTTTTACGTGATAGCTGTCTAGCTAAGTAAATTATAGCCCTTTTCTGACTGAGAAACATTACATTCACGTTACAGAAATTATTAATATTTACTATTTTTCTATCTACTCACACTGTAAAAACGGGCTTAGCCTATGCCACTGCCACTATGACATCATAGTTGACTTGTTTTACGTGATAGCTGTCTTGCTAAGTAAATTATAGCCCTTTTCTGACTGAGAAACATTACATTCACGTTACAGAAATAACGGGCTCAGGGGGATTTCGCCGTGTTAAAGGTAGACGTGTTTTGGTCCCCGGTTATCTGAAGCCGACTGCTGAACGACTGCTGCCATTTCAGTTAGCTCGTTGGCTAGTAGTTAGCTAGCATTAGGCAAACATTCCAAAAAGACGTGCTGGCCTTACTGTCAGACGGTTTTGGTAACATAGCAACAATAAACACTTGACCGTAGCGCTGAGAAACGGAGGAGGAGCTCTCAGCAGCACCTAAAGCTGTCGTTTGCTAAATATAGTCAACACTTAAAAAAATAATAATAAAAAAAAAAAAACACATTCGAATTATAATTTTAACATTCGAATAGTATCAATTTGTTACATATTCGAATTATATTCGAATACCGAAATTCGTTCCAGCAGCCCTAGTCCTTATTTCATTGGCTTAATGCGATCATCACTTTCATAATACTCACAGGAATGATATATGGCCTAAGTCATTCATAGTGTATTTATTAACGGTTCTTAACGGTCAATGTACAAACAGTTTCTTGTAAAACCGAAAGGTATGCGGCTGTGGATGTACACATATAGAAAGACAATTGATGCTAAGAAAAGGAATATGTATAGTCCGTCCCATGTATTAACCTCATAGCTGGAGAAATCTTCAAAAAATTATTGGTTAACAGGCAGGACATTTGAGTAAAAGAGATTAACTTTAATTATTTTCTCCATTTCAGGCAAGCACCGGCAAGAGCTTTAGAGTGACTGCTCTATTTGAAAATGAGATGGACATGGTGTTGTACAGACATGGCGGGATCCTTAAGTATGTGGCTCACAACATGCTCCAGGCCAACTGCTGATCAGAGAGCAAAAAGTGTATACCCTTAATTGAGTCGATGCACTGCCTCACTTTTTGAACATACACTGTTGACCATCTTGAGATCTGACCAAGGTGCCTCCATTCGGACTTTCTCTGCTTATCATCTTCTGACTGAGTCAACTTTTCCCTCATCTACGTTGATGCTTCTTGGTTATCTGTATGTCTGATGTATTCTGCTGAACGCCTTGAATTTTGGGGGACATTCACTCATTCCACAGGAGCGTACGATATTGATCCATCCATGTTGTTTTAAGGCCACATTTTCATTGACATTTATTTTGTATGAGTTTGTTTTATATGTGTGTAGTTCTTTTGAAGGCATCGTGGCATCGAACTGCTTTTATCACTACAATCCAATCATGGAACTGTTTAAAAGGTCTGTTTTAACATGAAACCTTGACACTTACATGTTTATACAATTGCAGTGCCAGTGATCTGAATGTAACTTTTCATGTCACCATTCATGAGTATCCAAAATAATTTGTCCAAATTGTCTGTTAACGTTACATACATTCAGCGTCTAACCTTAAATTACCTTACCTGAAAAGTACAGTCAGACAGAAAATAGCAAATTTGGTGTGTGATTCAGGGTAGAAGACTATCACTAATCACAAATGAACAGACGAATAGCTGAATTTGGACTTACTGCTGAATGTTGACGTTTTTGCAGCATTATACGTTAATGTCAAGACTCCATGATTATGCATCTCAGATCAGTTTTATTGAGGATATTCTTTACTGGGATTGTGTGTAGATGGGGTTCACCTTTTACATTTCTCCAGAATAAATATGCAATGTTGCACCTACCCATCAGGCATTTACCATTTATATATACAGTAACTGCTATAAGAAATCATACAACAATAACTAATTACATAAGGGATAACTGATTTTCAGAAATGAATGGACAAGATGAAGGCAAAGAGCTCAACGCAGATAGGAGTTTACTCTGCCAAGTTCATTAATTCCATATAACGGGACACCAGAAGCCAGTTATCCTACTTCAGCTCCGGTTGCCACTCAGCCATGGTGACATGCATGTTTAGCGCACAAAAGAAATGTGTGGTTCAGTTTTAAAAGATGACCGTTTGTCTAGTTTTTGTTAATTCCTTTATTCATGGATAATATTGTTCGGTCAACAGTTACCGTCAGTAATATGGAAGGGTTATTAAACTTTTTTTTAACAGTGCTACTTCATAGGTATCCTGTCATACAGAATTGATGGCCCCTTGCCAGTTAGAAAATATTATTTCTTGTCTCTGATACATTTATATTGTACCCTAAGTTAGGTGTTATAAATGTAATGTGTTGTATAATTTATAACATTTTATCTGGGAATCACCCAAAGCACTTTTGTTATACACTTCACCCTCCAAAGGTTTTGGGGAAATGCAAGGAAAAGGAAACAAGTTGTCCTGCTGTGGCTGTACCAGCAGATGAGTCAAAACCAGTGCCAAGACTGCCTCACCTTCAAGCTCAGATTGGACGATCATTAGTTCTGTTTTTGTGAAAGTAGTATTTCCAAGGTACATATTGATTGTATGTAAAGGCACACATACACCACCATTTGTCTCACTTAGGACGAATTTCCATTCCACTCTATTATAGACAAAATCGATGAGATAAGTTGCATTATTCTTTTTAAATCAGGACAGCAGTTTTCAGATTACACAATCTTTTTACATAATTGCAAAAGGGTTCTCCAATGTTTGTTTCCTCAGTTAGCCTGTTAAAATGATATTAGATTAGTGACCAGATTCTGCTTTCGAAACATTGCCTGAATGATTGCTTGCTGATTATGTGGATATTACATTAAAGATCAGTCATTTCCTTCTACAAGTCGAAAACCCTTTTGCAATTTTGGGATGGGGTTTACACCTTGGTTTACCAAGCAGAGATTTACACTGTGTTTTTTATACATTCAAACGGAATGATTTTGTTATTTCTTGTCTTCTGTCCTATTTTCTCCCTCATCATGAGTCCCTACTGATGGGTTTTAGTAGAGTCAGACTGATAAATCGGTGTGAAGATATTATAGGCCTATTAGCCAATATATCAATATTGGTGCGTATGATGGATGATATCTTTAAATATGTTTACACCAAGTGAGAAACTGCATAGTTTACAAAAAGCATAGTTAAAATAAACAGATGGTAGTTGAAAGGTGGAGGTTAAAATATTGATAGTTACTGGGGGAGGTATAACTGGCATAGTCAATTAAGTTAGAAACCTTTGTTAGATTAAAACCCCAATAAAGCAGTCAGGTTCACGATCCTTAGTGGACCAGAGTCATGGTTCTATAAAAATAAATAACTTTTATTAAAACACATTTTATTTGGACAAAAGCACAGACCACACTTCAACATACAGTACAATTAAGAATCAAGGACACAATATTCACATTCATGTACACAATGGGACCAGCAGGCTGCGCCCATATATGACATGAGGCCCTACAGGCCTAGGAGCCTAGACTAACATGGAGCAGGGCCGTGGGCTAACAGGGACTAGCAAGAGGCTGACCAAAAGGAGAAGGGCTGCTCAGTAGGGGTTAGAGTCTTTCAGAGACGAGGGTTTGACTTTGAAATGCATCAAGTATGCCATGCAGTGTGATTCTGGAAGTGCTAATTCCATCATACCTTTACTGTCTGTAGGGAATATAGCGGGACAAACTCTTATTTTTACTGCCCATGTCCACCCATTTGGTATCGGCTTTTTTATTCACTGCAAAGAAATAATAAGATCTAGCCAAGTGTTCTCGATCTCAGATCAAAAAGTCTATTTGGTATTGTTTTTAGTAGACTTGCCTATTATTTTGACTAAATTTAAGAAAAGTTGACTTATTCTAAGGAGTCTTATCAAAACTCATTTAGCCTACTCAACACTGGTAGACAAATTGCTTTTTCCCAGGATGAGATGTCTTAAAAGAACTCAAAACCTTCTGAAATGAAGGCTACGTTTAGCCTACATGTGGCCGGCTATTTTAAAAAACAGAAGTTTCACCCTCTCCGTTTGAAAAAACCCCCATTATTTTTCAGAAAGTTTTCATTTACACTAACTGTGTATATAATAACTATGGGAGTTTAAAAGAAGCGCTTGGAAGATGCTTTGAACCGTGCGATAGCGAAGACTGGAATAGGGCCAACTTCTTGTCTCGCAGACGCTTACCAAACGAGGCAGCCCGTGATTTTGGCACGGCTCTGCGCCGTCTTATTTATAAAGCTTACCCTCTGGCAGATAATTTCACTCGAGATATGTTTGCCCGCGACCACTTTGTTGAACATGTGGGGAGTGGTGATTTGAGAATACACCTCCATAGTCAGAAACAAACCTAACACACTGGAAGAGGCCATTAATATAGCTGCTGAGTTGGAATTGATAAAGAGCTTGCCATGACTAATGGAGGAGACTTGGTCAGAATAATGAACCTGAACGCACGCAGCAGCTCATGAGAGCGATGCGTGCTGGGAATGCGGGTGCACAAAGCACCTGCGTCGTAATTGCCCCTACTTGCAGGGAAACTAGAAGGGGTGGGTACAGTGGGCCGAATGCCGCCCGTTTCTGCAGATCCGCAAGACTGGCCTACAACCATCCGGATAGCCCAGGCGTCTACCTCAATGCAAAAATAGGTGGGTTCTTAACACATGTATTGGTAGATACTGGGGCACAAGCCTCGATTATTCCTAAGCATAGGTGGTTACAAATAACAAAGGGGGTGGGGGAGTTAACTGGGTATCAGGGGGCAGCATCAGCTGCTAATGGAAGCACTGTAATATGTGCACTGTAAAAAAAACCTGTAATATTACAGTAAAGTACTGGCAGCAATTATGCCAGTAACTGACTATTTGCACAGTATTGATAATGTAAAATAGCCTGGCTAGCGCCTACCACTTCTCAAATGAGACGTGGTCTGGCAACCAGACGTTAATTTTCTCGTATTTGAAAAAATGCCCAGATCCGTTCATTGGGCGCCACGGATGTCTATCAAATGCATCTGTGCATTGCTCACATTGCTAACTGTAAAAAGTAATTACAGAAAGTCACTGTATGCAACATTACAGTATTTACCTGTACAAATACAGCATTGTCTTGTGAAATAACAGCAAGCTGTACTTGCCTTTCCTGTAATTTTTTGGCAAGATACTGTATATGTACAGTACTGTTACAGCAACCTAAATTACAGTAAAATGATGTTTCTGGATATAAGAACAGGATTTTGTGAAATTAATGATATACTGCAATGCAAATTGCAAAACAATGCAAATTTATTAGCACAATTATAAAACATTACATGTTTGCACATAAGCATAGGCTACAGAAGAAAGTTCTTTGCGGAACACCTATGCAATGCTCATTGTTTGTGTATCAGGAAGGGGCCATCCCCAAACTGTTCCCACAAAGTTTGGAGGATGGAATCCAAAGTCTCTTGGTTAATGCTGAAACATTCAGAGTTCCTTTCACTGGAACTAAGGGGCCAAGCCCAGCTCAGGGATGGCCCCTTCCTGTTCCAACATGACTGTGTATCAGGGTGCAAAGCAAGGTCCATAAAGACATGGATGACAGAGTTTGGTGTGGATGAACTTGACTGGCCTGCACAGAGTCCTGACCTCAACCCAATAGAAAACCTTTGGGATGAATTAGAGCAGAGACTGAGAGCCAGTCTCCGCTTCCAACATCAGTGTGTAACCTCACAAATGCACTTCTGGAAGAATGGTCAAAAAATTCAAAACAAAACAAGACAAAAAAAACACACTCCTCCTATACAAATTCACACACCCTAAGGATTAAGAATGGGATGTCACTTAAATTCATTTGTGAGTCAAGGCAGGTGACCCAATACTTTTGCAATACAGTGTATGTGTTCAGTGACATGAAATGGTGTGTGTGTGTGTGTGTGTGTGTGTGTGTGTGTGTGTGTGTGTGTGTGTGCGTGCGTGTCAAAAATACCAATGAACAAGTCCATCAACAATATTCATTCACCTTTGAATAAACACAAGGGTTGATGCAAGTTCATCCTGGTATTCCAGGTTGAACACATAATTAGAAACATAACACATCTGATCCAACAGAACAGCCAGCCCAGGGAAGAATGAGGACCCTTCACATATGATTTGTCCTTCAGTGGAAACCATCCACTTACTCTTTGGAAGAGTTGGGTCTTCAAGAGCTTCATGTATACAATTTGAATCCCATTCAGTGTCCTATCATGCATTATGCCATCTCATAAGTTGTTGTAGCTGTCCGGCTGGTTGGCCAGTGTGCTGCTTTGGACCGAAGTAGTGGATGGGTAGTGTATGGTGCTCTCCCTTGTGATGCATCCTCTGTCTTAACTATCTGTTCAAGTGAAGTGGCCACAATGCGTTTTCCTGTTGCTTTTGGAGAAGTGACGATACTGCATCTAGAGGGGGGGTCATAGAATGGTGTAAACTTACATCAGACAAATTAAACTAACAATGTAGGGTACTATAGGCTGCAAATAATACATGTAGGCTACATTGTACAGTTTTGGTTGCCACTGTACAGATGAAAATGTGAGGGAGGCATAGCCTAGTAAAAAAGACAATATTTAAACTATGCCGAGTATTAAACCTAAATCTACTAGATTCTGAAAAAAAAAAAAAAACTTTAACCGACAAAACCAGGTTCACCTAAATTATGGCATTTGGCTGCCGGACTATCCCCATTGTAAAAAGATTCTGCACATTTACAGCAATATTTTACAGGAACCATCTGTGTTTACTAAAATACAACAGATAACTGTATAGAGAAGTGCATTTTGGGACATGCAAACTATGAGTCTGATTAGAGATTAACTGTAATTTGCAAAGCACCGGGTAAGGTCCGTGAAATGTAGGCTAGTCAACAGCCTATTTTAGCATAATGCACGCAAATCAACAACGTTGGTTTATTTTGAAAACGACTGTTATTTTTACGTCCATGCTTTACTTGTTCGTCGATGCACATGACGTTGGAGAGGATAGTGGCATATGCCAGTAGAGAGCTAACTAAAGAGGAGCGAAAATATGCAGCTACAAAAAAGGAATGGGTATGGTGGCTTTTACTAAACATTTTAAACATTATCTATTGGGTAAAGAGTTTATTTTACGTACTGACCATAGCTCCCTAAGATGGCTACATAATTTCTAGGACCTTGAAGGACAATTGGCTCAGTGGGTGGAGCAGCTGGCAACGTTTCACTATAAAATGATACACCGGCCTGGCAAATTGCACACCAATGCGGATGCGTTGTCCCGCAGACCCTTGCCTCCATCTGAGACGGTGACTATGGAGAGTTTTCCTTGTCGTTCTGTAGAAAAACAAAACATGTCTACAGAGAAAATGTGTACAGTAAGAGTGGAGCACAAACCCTGACAGGTAGCATATTGAGTTCAGAAGATGAGTTGACTCAAGCGCAGAAGGACGACCCAACATCTGACCCTTTAAGGTCCAGCTCAACCGTTTGGTAGACCACACTTTGAGTCACAATATCTCCGTGTATAATGCATTCAGCTTAACTCAACCTGAATGAGCCTTCTCTACCACTTGGTTTAGTTGAGCTATGCTAAAAAAATCCTCTAGAAGGCACTGCGTCTTTGAGCTGTATGCTTTGCAAGTACTCCTTCAAACAGGAAGTGAGACCGAGAAAATTCGATCGTTAGGCCTACATGAGGGCTGATTTTCAGCGATATTTTCCAAAATAAGAATATTTTTTCGACACATTATCATTTCAGAGGTGTTATTGAACAGAATTATGCAACTTAATGCAAAAAAAACCCCTCTTATAACAGTCAAAATTTTTTTTCAAACGTGCTCTACCAAATGGTTGAGATGTCCTTTTACGCCTTGATCAAGCTCTACCAAACGGTTGAGATGTCACTTTAGCCTATAGTGGAGCGGCTAAGCGCAGATTTTCACCAGAATCGATCACTTTGCGATAAAAGCATGAAATTTGGTACGAAGGCTCACAAACGGGGTCTGATCAGATTTAGGACCGTAGGCGCTCAAAATTTGACCCCTGGGGGTCATGGCAGCCATTTTCCAAAATGGCCGCCAAATATGGATTTCGTAATGGGAAAATGGATTAAAAGCTGCCAGAAACATAAAATTCAATAACACATTTCACCATAATACATGTAAATATGAGCACACTTTCACATAGAAGGTCTTTAAACTTTAAAATAGAAGATAATGTTAAAAAAATTCAAAATGCCACCAAATATGGATTTCATGTCATAATTAGTCCATGGGCCAGATGAGATGTCGGTAGCCTACCACTGAAGGTGGCAAAGGCTTCTTATACTTTTTGAAAAGATACATGTCAGTTTTTTTATGCTAATAACCCTTCTGGAGTCACAGCTAAATTAGTGTTATCAGCTGTTATTGTTACCTAACCTATTGGGAAAAAAATAAATGTTTTGATGCAGGTGTCTATCTTGCTATTGGCCTTTGTTAAAGACTGATTTTATAATGTTAGGTATCATTTTAAAGAGGACAATCTGAGCTTTCATTCAAATCCTTTAGTCAACGCTTTGGACAAATACAGCCGACCCTGGAGCTCTTCAAACTTTTAATTGCACACATTTTCCTGCCATTTCTGCCTAAATCATATTTTTTCTTTTAATCATGTGGCATCAGGGAGCATCAGAGATACAAAATGCATACGCTGAAATACTGGCATGACTCTGGAGTCAGAAAATATATACAGTGAGGAGAAAATGTATTTGATACCATGCTAAAGTTGCCTAAAAAGAGGAATATAAAATCATCATTTGACAATTGATCTTAATTTCTTAATTCAAAAACTGAGTAAAAATAAAACCGCTAAGTACCCCAATTTTCTTTGTGATCGAAGAATGTTTCGTAAATAAATAAATGTTCTTCCTAAATGCTAGGGGGAAGGAAGTATTTGACCCCCAATGTAACCATATGGGAATTTAACACATAGGGTTAACATAGGGGCAGGCACATTTTTATTTTTTAAGGCCAGCTATTTCATGGATTCAGGATATTGTGCATCCTGATAAAGTTCCCTTGGCCGTTTGAATTAAAATAGCCCCACATCATTATACACCTTTCACCATAACTAGAGATTGCCATGGTGCTTTTTCCAGTAGGCCTATTAGCCTGTTTGATGCTCATTGAGCTCAATGCAAATCAAACAGGCTAATAGGCCTACTGGAAAAAGCACCATGCCAATCTCTAGCTATGGTCAAGGGAATGTGATGATGTGGGGCTATTTTAATTCCAAAGGCCAAGGGAAATTTATTGGGATGCATAATATCCTAGATCCATGAAATAGCTGGCCTTTAAAAATAAAAATCTGCCTGCCCCTATGTGTTAAATTCCCATAGGGTTACATAGGGGGTCAAATACTTCCTTCCCCTAGCATTTAAGGAAAACATTTATCTATTTACGATACATTCTTCAATCACAAAGAAAATTGGTGTCCTTGGCGGTTTGATTTTTACTCATTTTTTGAATTAGGGCATTAAGATCAATTGTCAAATGATGATTTTATATTCCTGTTTTAGCATTGTATCAAATACATGTGCTCCTCACTGTAAATACCCATATTATCTCATTCTGAGGTGGTGATTTTCAGCTTTATATCAGGCATGCCGTTTTGCCAACCTCTGAGGTTTCCTTTGCTGTTGGACTCTGACTTTAATTTATATACTCAAACATCTTCTGGGCTTTGTGTTTTGTAGTTTATTTTTGCTCTTGCTGGTCCTGTCAGTACTGTCTGACCACTTCTATTTGATCTGTATATGTTGCCCGAGCTTCAGACAGTGACAAATGTGTTCTAGTTTGTGTAAAGTTGAACATAATTTCTTGTCCATAAAGAGGTTGAGACTAATCCAGGGTCAAAGCTGAAACTCAAAAAGCCAGGGCAGGGCAGGGCCACAAACACTGACCCTGGTGCTTCACATGAAAATGAATGGTTTCTTTGGTTATAGAATTGTTGGTTAGTGCAGTTACTTGCCATCTCTCCGGAGTTGGGTGCCAAATTACCATGCTCACCTAGGACAGCAGGTCCCTCCACGGTTCGCCATGGGGGGAAAGCATACAGAAAGCCTTCGGCCATTCATGTGCCAGAGCATCGACTCCCAGCAGAGCATCTCGGTCAGGGAAAACAACTTCACACAGTGTATCATCTCACGCAAGGCAAAGAGATCAACATGAGCTTTTCCGAACTCGGCCACACCCCCTCCACCACCTGTGGGTGAAGACGCCACTCCTGATGATAGGGTACCAAACTCTGGTACATATTTCATAATGTACAGAGAGTCTGGCCACTTTCAATTGCCAAGCATTGACTTCCTTCAATGCGGGTACTCTGTTGATGTTTAAAACTATTGAATCTGCCCAGAGCCACACTGGATATGCCATAACCAATCGCTAACGTTTGGGCTTGATCTTGGTCTATGTCATTCTCAAACTAGCCCATGAATATACCGCAGACCCAGACGACTTACTGATGGGAAATGAAAATTGAGGGGAAGCACGTTGGAAGGCGGTGCCAGGCTAGTGATTGGGGGCCTCTTGTGAGCATATCTGCTGCCCTGTTCAGTTCTCCCGGAACATGAACTGCATGGACTGAGAGGTGACACCTCGCCCATAACAGCCAGCTTTTCGCCAAACCGCATAGCTGCGGGAGAAAATACTGCTGCAGTGCCTTGGCGATTCATATGGCTACCATCAGTGTATTGTCTGACCTCACCAATACATCACGCCCTATGATTAGCCGGCGAAAGTGCTTCAGTGCTACAGTAGATGCACTGTTAAAAGTTCCAGCCCATTTATGTGTGGCCGCTGCAGCTGCTTGCTCCATGTCCCTTGGTCTGCTTGCCCCTCGCACACCGCTCCCCGACCTAGGAGGGAGACATCCGTAGTCACCACATGCCTGTGAGATACCCTCCCCAATGGAGAGGTTCTTGGGGAGGCACCAGAGAGCCCTCCAGCATCTCTCGTCCACTTGAATACGTTTGTTCCTGTCCCTGATAGGGTGTTTTATATGCCCCCCGTTTGAGGGACTAACGCTACCTGAACGACTTTGGTGAAAGTATGGGGTGATGGCGCTAGCCCGAAGCATAAGACAGAGAAGTCCCAAACTCTGCCCTTGAACTCAAAGCGAAGATGCTTCCTGTGCCGAGGGTGAAGGGTGAATCGGAACGTGGAAATGTGCATCCTTTACTATTTACAACTATTGTGGCCATCCAGTCCCCCTGCTGCACGCTCTGAACAATGCGCTGCAGCCTCAGCATCTTGAATGCAATTTGGGATACGTGCTGATGGGGTCGAGGCAGGCCGCCAGCGCCTCCTCCACCTCGGGCAGGTAAGTAATTCCCTCAGCCCCGTGTAGGGCAGAGAAAGCCCAAAACTCTGGACAGGTGATTGCGCTGAATAGGGTGTCCCCCAAGAGCGCTGCAAATGGAAACATGAAAACATGCAAATGGAATGTGGGTCCAGGGTGGGGATGAACAGCCCACACTCCTGGACACTTCATTTGGGCGGCCTCGGACATACTTACTATTTTGTGATTTTATTAATTATTTTCAGAGAAGATGTTTATTCTTCTGTCTTCCGTTGGTTGTTTTAAATCCTATTCTTCCGCTCTCGGACCAGTGGCAATTAGACGTCGCTGAGGAATGAAAGTGTGTTTGCTATTGGCTGTGCCGTCTAATATTTAGCCGAGCCATTTCACGCCAATATAACCTTAACAGGACCTATTGGAGGACTTCAGTGGTGATTATGTGGTCAAGGAGTGTATTCCCATTGATTAACGCTGAGTAGTTTGACTGATAGAGAACCGTTCATTGTTACAGTATGTGAAGCACCAGGATCAGTGTTTGTGGCCCTGCTTTTTAAGTTAATGAGGGGGAGGGTCAAAACAAAGAATGGCAGTTTTGAACCATACTGGACCTCACTTGCTGAACCATCTAAAGCCTGCTATGAACTTATTGCCTAGCCTAGAAATCTAGACGCACCCTAGCGGGCAAAAATAGTTTTGCCTAGCGGGATGGTCTAGGGTCGCACCGTTGAGGCCAAGCCTGCGCTAGGCTCCAGGCCAGCCTAGCCAATCAGAACGCTCTATCTATGTACGGAGTCCTTGAGCCCGCCTTCGGCTTCCAATATTGACGCCAGGGGTCCCCATACGTCCTCGTTCGACTAGTTGGGTGTGAAACCATGTTGCACAACCATAGAGAAAAACATACAGTAATATGGATGAGGCTAACGAAGCACGCTCGTTTGAATCGGCTTTGGAAGAGTTAGACTTGGGCTTTTCTTTGAAGGTTGAGCAGAAAGAAGCACTCAAGTCATTCGTTTTACAGAAGGATGTACAGTATTTGCCGTTTTGCCGACCGGCTACGATTGGTCACAAATACTGGCCTATTACGTGCAGAGGCAGTTTGAAAGACAACTGTTCATCCCACCCACAGGCTTCAGCTCTGTGAATGGTCCGACCCCAGACTATACATTTCTGTATAGTTTGGCTTGCCAGGCTACTTATTGTCTGCAAATGTACAAAAAGTTGTATTAAACAATGCAAATACAGAGCAGCATCACTGCAGTGTACTGCTTTATGTTTCTGTGAGTGAGAATATCAGAGAGTGTAAAGCTGTGTTAATAATTTCTTTGCTTCTTGACCGAGACAAAAGTGGTCATTGAATTCAGCATGGAATCTTATATCTTATGTTTTTAATTAAATTATGTAACTATTCAAAGCTCAACTGCAGAATAGTTGAACTACTGGTTCTTTGTTCTGTTTCTTGTTATGCAGGCCTACATTAAAAAGACAAAAAAAAAGAGAGAAAAAAACTAAAACAATGAAACAACAAAAAAACGCCATATTTGGTGGCCATTTTGAATTTTTTTATCATATATTTTAAAGTTTAAAGGCCTTCTATGTGAAAGTGTGCTCATATTTATATGCATCATGGTGAAATGTGTTATTGTATTTAAAGTTTTTGGCAGCTTTTAATCCATTTTCCCATTACAAAATCCATATTTGGCGGCCATTTTGAAAAATGGCCGCCATGACCCCCAGGGGTCAGATTTTGAGCGCCTACGGTCCTAAATCTTATCAGACCCCCTTTGTGAGCCTTCGTACCAAATTTCATGCTTTTATCGCAAAGTGATCGATTTTTGCGCTTAGCCGCCCTACTACTATGACATTTATCAAGATTTACCAAATCTGTTGCACGACCTCCAAAACATTCGTAAAGTTGCCTATGCCCATGTAGTTAATGACATAAGAATGAATAATAAAGACATGGACGAAATAACCTTTTTATTTGATGTTTTTTGTATGCATAAAGATATCTGGCGTTATACTGTTAACAGACATCTCAACCGTTTGGTAGAGGCCTATATCTAGAAAACTGTGGGGTCTGAGTTTGAAAAAACAATAGATTTTTGTTATTAATGTCCTAATTAATTAAGAAATGCAAAAAGATAATTTTTCCATTGCTTTTTTCTTGGTGCGGACTTTAAAGGGTTAATTATTAAATTAAAATTGGACCCGCAGGGAGGGGTGGACGTGGGGCAGCATCGTCCCGAGTTACGGAACAGATAGCAAAATCATTATGGCCCAAATTTGGGCCAAAACTGGCATGCCATTTTGGCAAAGCTTTGGAATGATGTACGGCCCAAATTTGGCCCAAGTTAGGCATGCCAAAAGAAAAACAAAAGCAGGCCAAAGCCCAGCCGAAACCTATTGTGGAATACCAAAATGTAGCCAGAAGTATCCCAGAGAGTGGCCAAAATCCCAAAACCTTGCCAAAAAGATGCCATAACTGACCCAAATAGTATAGCTATTTATTAATTTATTTATTAATTCATTACTTTTTTTTTAATTTATTTATGTGGATTAGTTACGCAAAAATGTCCTAGTATCCTAGGCTCATAAGTTAAAATGTTAAATTATGTTCTATGTGGATTATGCATAAAAAATGTGACAATGTATTTTAAAGTGAATTTTTGTTTTTATTGGTATTCATTCAGTTTGCAGCTCCTGGTTGGGAGCCGGCTGACGTTTTTTCCTCACATCGTGCCCAGTAAAACCATCTCTTCGTAGCCTTTGTAGCCGATCTGTAAATCTGTAGCAGCCGAGCAGGTTGGATTGCGCCTCACTGCATCTGAAATTGAAGACATACACAAAGAAAGTGTGTGTCAGTGATTTTAACAGATATAACTGGGTTTAAACAGCAATTTTTCACGATGCAAGTTCCAATAGAACTCATAGTGTGGGAGATAGGTTTGTGGGGCTGTGTGTCTGTGTCTCCAAGAAACATTTCAGGAAGTTTTCTGGAAGTTCAGTTCTGTTAAATTCTACTAAGAATAATTGTCTGACAGAATCCGCATATAGGTGCAGGAGCTTTTGGAAAAGAGTTATCAGAGCCTAGAACAGGATGCTTGTAATAAACAGTGATGAACAGTTAAATGCTTATTCATCATACTGTCTTCAGATGCAGTTTCTCAAAAAAAAAAGAAATCTTTGACATCGGCTCCCCCTGCCAATCCTATAGTGATGACCTACAAAAGAAAAATAACCGGTCCGGTTGTATTACCATAACATTTTTACCATTCATTCAGCATTACCCACTCTTAGAGAAATCAAAGCAGCTCACCAATTCCTGACGAAGGTCCCGCTGGGTTGCCAGGTCACCCTCCAAGGCCTCCAGAACCTGTGTGTCACCCAGGGGAAAATAGGCAATATGCCTGGAGGTGGGGGACATCTTGATGGATTAGTGTAGGTCTTGAATTATTTGTATCACATGCTCCTCTGCTGGTCCAACAGGATTTGTTGGTTCACCAACAGGTCACGCAGAAGAGCTGAAAAATACAAAAGCATCATTTAATATAAAAAGGCAGTTCTGAATCCTCAACATATGTAGGTATGTCATGTAGGCTATGTATTTGCCCAGCTAGCCATCCATCTATCTATTTACACCCTCCTAGCACCATGCATAGGACAGCCATAGCCTTTTCCTAAAACATCCAAACAGAGTTCTGTCACATCCAGATAAATTAGGCCTAATTACCATAGAATATTCTGAAATGTACAATTGGACATTATTTTTTACAAAGGAACAAGGCCTACTGCATGGGGAAATGCGTTTCTCCAATTATCTAACTTCCTTTAGGCCTACGTGATTGATTACGTTATGTTGTGAAGTTACAGTTATGCCACTAGCTCTCAATGACAGTCTCCTGAAGAGATTAATGTACTGCCAGGAGAGCAAGATCCTCAGTTAGCAACAAGTTGGGCCAACGGATTCGTAGGTTTAAAGGTGAGAGCTTTCTGCAATACGCAAAGGCTATATTTTTTTTGTCTGCATATTTCCAACCGGTACGCTAACTCGCTTATTGGCCTAGCCTGCTCGCCAAGGTAGCGGGTGTACTCGATTTACCTACTTCAAATCTAACACGTCTTTTTAGGCTACATTAAACACAAGGCGTAACGTTATTATACACAAGAACAACATCTTTTTTGATAAAGAGAATAAATGTAGGCTACATACCTTCAGTTATCACAACGGCAAACTGATGGAGGCTCTTCTCTGGGCTCAAATGTTCAAAATCCCCGGTCTCTGTGCATTCTTTTGGCAAGCCATGATACAGCCAAAGCTCACCCATGAATCATGAGATGCGGTCCCGCTCATCACATTGTCGGCTGGTTAACCAGACGTAATCCATAACTTAGCCAGAATTACATGGCGCCCTTTATTTATTATGGCAAATCATAATTAAGCCATAGGTCGCCCAAAGAACGCACGCGCAAGTCATGAGATGCGGTCCCGCTCATCACCTTGTCGGCTGGCTAACCAGACGTAATCCATAACTTGGCCAGAATTAAGGCAGATCATAATTAAGCCACAGGTTGCCCAAAAACCTTTGAGTGGCCTTTTCCTGTGCCAAACAAAGCCCAAAGAGGCCACATTTATGCCAAAGGAAAGCCAAAATGATTTGCTATCTATATGGGACCAACTCCAAGTACCAGGGCAACGTTTGGTCCGGGTGCCACCAACATATTCTGATGCAGCCGGTAGGCCTACGCAGGTGGTACTTCCTATGGTGCAGGCGGCGCTGCAAATGCTGCATAGCAGTGTGTTTGGGGCTCACTTAGGAATTCAAAAACTGCAAGCTAAAGTTAAAGATCGTTTTTATTGGCCCGGATGGTTTGGGGATGTTCGACAGTTCTGTAGAGCATGCCAGGACTGTGCCTCTCGTAAGACCCTGGGGCCTGCTCCTAGGGCTCCCTTGAATCCTTCCGCTACATGCTGACCACTAGAACGCATTGCCGTGGATATACTAGGTCCCTTGCCTGAAACTCCAAATAAAAATAAATACATTCTTGTAGTGGGTGATTACTTCTCCAAATGGACCGAAGCTTATGCGCTGCCAAATCAGGAAGCAAAGTCGGTGGCGCGGGTCCTAGAGCAGTGGGTGTGTCGGTTTGGGGCTCCCCGTAGCATCCACTCTGACCAAGGGAGAAATTTCGAGTCCACACTGCATGTTTAAGAGGTTTGTCAACTGCTCTGTATAAATAAGACACGAACATCTCCCTACCATCCTGAATCTAATGGGATGGTTGAGAGGTTTAATCGCACCCTATTGTCCATGTTGGCATTGTTTATAGAAGACAACCAATCTAATTGGGATGTATTGTTGCCCTACGTGCTCATGGCCTATAGGAGTTGTGTTCACGCCTCCACTGGGTTCACCCATAGACAGTAAAAGATATGGACAGAGCTATCACGTAGACGGCAGCAGAGACCGAGGAAGCAAATTTCAACGGTTTTTTTTAGGTCTTCTTATTCCGTCATAGGTCTCCTGCGCAGGCTCAGTTGTCGTACATGTGACGTAGGCACGTAGTCTGACCGAGTCTGACCTATGGCGACGCTTTACTCTCGCTGGACGCATGCGCCTTTAACACTTTAGCATTGACTTCGAAAAAACGTTAATTACTCAGCCGATAAGACCATTACGAGATTATTATGTCAATTTCACAATGTAGTATGTACCCCGACAATAGAAAATGTTCATATAAAGGCTTAAAACGCTTCAGCTCTAACGTAATTTGATGTCAAAGTGGCGCTTACGCCCCATAGGATTCAATGGAATGGCCAGCTAGCCACGGTCTTCTCGTTAGCATGGCGGCCGCCATACTGTCTACACTCTCAGAACGTTCGCTGCCCCCTTGGGTTCACCCCGCATAAGGTATAGAGAATGGGAACGGAAGTTAGCGGCGCAGTGCATTCTGGGACAAAAAGGGCGTTTTCCTCCATTAGGTGAGGCCGCGGCGCGAATTATAAACAAGAAACCTATGGAAACCTATGATATTTCGAACAAGATCGGCTAGCCAAAACAGTAACACTAGATGTAAACATTTAGGCTACTATGCTAAAAACTAGTAGTAGAAGTAGTAATGGACCGTACAGAGACAAGCTCCTGCCAGACGCGAGGAAACGTTATATAGAAAAGATATCTTTGATCGGTAACATGGATCCCTATGACAGACCGTCTGGAGAGTGGACGTGAGACCCTGAAAGTAATACAAAGACACTCCGTTGTTGATTTTTTTTACCTGACGATCGTGGGCACGGACGTTACATCCAACAACACAACAGGTTCGTCCCATGATGTGTGAGAAACAGTGTTAGAAACAGCGAGTTAGCAATGTTTTACGATGTTTACAATGGTACAGCATTGGCAGCAGCGTACAAGTGGCCTCACGTATGTATCCCAGACGCCACCGCGGCGCAACCGCGAAATGTCCGCGACGTCACATTCCCATTCTCTATAGAGCTCCCCAGTCCCGCCCACAGCCTTGTCCGGAAGTAAAAATCCAATACAATTTCTCCATTGACAATTGGAGAATAAGCCATAACATCGTAACCGTCCATGGTAGACTTAAAACCAGCTACGATGTGACTAAGCGATTATACCTGCTCATATAGATGTCAAAAGTTAATGGGGGCATCAACCTTGTTTTGAGAAAACAATGCTTTATTCACGATTTAACGAGAGAGTACTACACTACCCGACACCCTAACGTGTAAAACTGGTGAAAGCAGAGCCTTTGATTGGTAGAGATCGCCGTTGCCATGGCAATGCCAAACAAACTGTACTCAGCTTTTCCCGCGCCTATCGTCCAGCTTCGTCTCGCTGGAACTTCAAAACTTAAAATGGCTGCAGGGCTGATCAGGACCGATGTGTGGTCTTCCGAAAAATAACGGTTTTCTCATCTTGAAGGTTGAATTTACTCAATGGAAACGGTAGGAAGTAATCATCTTCTTTTCTCAGATTAATATGGAACCATGTTAAACTATCTTTAGGCTGCAAATGGTGGAAATGTGTGTACGTTTGCAAAGCATCCTGGGATTTGAGTTCTCTATCTCGGAATTTAAGATATGTACACAGTCTTACCTTTCGCTTTTTTTACATTTTCTGTTCATTTTTTCACTCGAAATTATAAGTTATATGCTTATGAGTCACATCGTAGCTGGTTAGCCTAAGGCATGGTCTAAAACTCTTTATATCCGAATTTTTCCAGAAGTCAATGGGAGAAATGAATGAGAATTTTACGTCCGGACAAGCACCTCTCTCGGAGGAGGGGCGGGACTGGGGAGCTCTATTGTTTGGCCGCAAAATAATTCTCCCTGTGGATGTGATGTGGGACACGGGCCACAGGGAAAGGTTCTCTGCAGTGACTGATTATGTGGTAGGGCTTACTGACATATATTATTACTATATATTATATTATTAATATATATTATATTACGGACGGGCACGTTGCTAGGCGACGCCGTGGTGCTGCTCTTGTGGCGACCGGCTGTGCTGGCATAGCCTAGTGTTTTTTGTTATATTGTTTGTGTTGTCTGTGTTTTTAACGTTTTTATGTTCCTGCATCATCTTCCTCTTTGTTTTTGGGTCATACCGATTGTGCCGTCTTCGGTATGTGCTTGATACGCTGACAGCCAGCTAAACCCTTTCCTAACATCAAGTAGCCTACTCTGAAGACCGATCTGGTTCTGAAGTCAACAGGTTTATTGACACAGGGAAAGTGTAAAACTGAAACAAAGAGATAGACTAATAAATTCTATGATACCTTTTAACATAGAGCTAGCCTACAATAGGCTACAGCCAACGGAATGTAATTTTAACAAATCAAATATTTACTTTGTTATACAATATTAATCATTAAACTTATTTATGATAGGGATTATGCTGTACAAATACATTGTAACAATATTACGTTCAGTAGCTTGTCCGAGGACTTATAAGTTACCTAGCAACCATGTAAACATTTAGATTTAGCGATTACGGACATTTCTAAATATTACTTACATCAAACTAATAATCTAAGCAATTAAGTGAATATGTAAAACATTAGAAAACTCTGCAACTGCAATCTGACATGCCGAGCGTCTGTTCAATACGGAAGAAGACTTTAACTTATATTACTTAGCCTATATGTTTCTTATAACGAAACGTGAAGAAAAAATACGAGGACTGACCATCTCGTTTCTCCGCGTTTCCCCCAATACCATGGCGACAAAGAGAAATAAATATGATTTGACATTTAAGCTGATTGTTGTCAAATTTGATGATTAAATGAGATTAAGGAGTCGACTATTGACGGATATGCGGTCTTCATCATTAAATGCAGCTGAAATGCGGGTTGAAACTTTCTGCCACCTGGTGGTTGTTTGGGTACATTGCCTTAGCCTAAAAAAATCGGCTTGACAGCCTGCGGGATCTCTTCGGGAGTCCCGCGGGAGAAGGTGCATTCTCAACCCGTACCCACGTAGCTCACAGTCAGATACCGTAGGTCCGCTACATGCGGATCTAAAGGCTTTTATGTGGATCCGGCCCAAAGGAAATTGTTATCTGGGGACCTTACTCTCGTTTTTATTAAGCATATCGGACAACATAGGCTACTAGTGTATTCGTAATCCCGAAAATGTCACATCATTTCTCGCAATATAAATAGGTCAAACAAATATTTTTCTCCTGTGCGTAACTTCTGATCACAAAAATACTACCGCACGTAATATTTTTTCCCCTCACTTCACTGAATATCTGTGGATTGATTCATGTCATAAACATGTTTTGTTCATTCAAAATATGTTGTTCATTCAAATCAGTTGTTATTCATTGCAAAACAGTTATTAATTCGGTGATTTATACAGATATTGATCATGTAATGTGGCCACTTCCGGGTTAGCGTGAGGGACATTTAAACAGCTGTATCAATCGAACCTCCACTGACTACTGACACATAAACCTGTTTTGCCTCTAAACTTCAAAACTATGATATTGCATACTTTAGGGCCTGTTTAAGTATGAATTCATCTGTTGTTTGATCATATTATTATTGCATGGCACACAAAATACAACCTAAAAAACTACCGCATGTAAGATTTTACTTACCGTAGACGAAAACCGGTTCCCGCCAATAACTTTTGAAAGGCGTGACATAATTTCACAAGCTTTGCCAGGATTGGTAGGTGTTATGTGCTGAACGTAGTGTCAAAATCTGACGGCTCAAGCTTGCATGGTTTTCGAGGAAATCGCTGTGTATCAATTGCCCCTTGTCTCAATTGACCCGGCGCTTCCCTGCTACATTACAGCAAATAGGCTGCACATGTACAGGAAAGGTGTTATGTCCCATAAATTCAACTAATCAACTTTGTAATCCACCGGCGATTTACTGCTGCACAGTGCTATGCCGCCTGAAATACTTGCGTAGGCCTACGCGAGTTCAGACTAGACGTGAGATTTGAGCGCATAGCACCGATCACGTAGCCTAGAAATCTAGACGCACCCTAGCGGCCAAAAATATTATTGCCTAGCGGGATGGTCTAGGGTCGCACCGTTGAAGCCAAGCCTGCGCTATAGGCTCCAGGCCAGCCTAGCCAATCAGAACGCTCTATCTGTGTACGGAGTCCTTGAGCCCGCCTTAGCTAACCTTCGGCTTCCGATATTGACGCCAGGGGGCTGGACCATGCGTCCTCGTTTGATGAGTTGGGTGTGAGACGTGTTGCACAACCATAGAGAAAAACAAAAGATGGATGAGGCTAACGAAGCGCGCACGTTTGAATCGGCTTTGGAAGAGTTAGACTTGGGCTTTTCTTTGAAGGTTGTGCAGAAAGAAGCACTCAAGACATTTGTTATAAAGAAGGATGTATTTGCCGTTTTGCCGACCGGCTACGATTGGTCACAAATGCTGGCCTATTACGTGCAGAGGCAGTTTGAAAGACAACTGTTCATCCCACCCACAGGCTTCAGCACTGTGAATGGTCCGACCCCAGACTATTCATTTCTGTGTAGTTTGGCTTGCCAGGCTACTGATCACGTTCACATTGATAAATGCCATACTTTGCGTGGAAACAAGCGTACGCCTGTTTTACGCCTGTTTTTGGTCGTACGCACGTTCCATAAATGAGGGCCATTATGTGTGACCCAATTAGACGATTGTTTTTGAATCAGTAGATGTTCCTCTCTCCAGCAACAGTAAAACCATCCACCAAAACCACAGAAAATGACGGAAATTTAGAGGGATGAAAATTCTGCTTTCGGTGGTGCAGATACCCCCCAGTGCACCTTTTGGTCTTTAAAACTAGGCTATGCTATAGGCTCTATGGAAATATAAAGCTTATGTTATATCTTTATCAGGATCGTCAGGGTAGCCTAGTCATTGCAATTTCAGTCATTTTCAGCCATGAATTGTTTTGAGTGTTATTTCTGAGGGTCTGAGAGGTAGCCTATCCCAGAACTCCATAACACAAAAAGATGGAGGGTTTTAAAGGCTGTTCATAGTTCCACATTCACACATACAAAGTGACGCGATTTTGCCCCCCATCTTCCGACCTGCACTGCCTGCATGGTTTTCTCATCCAATGACTCTTAATGGGGTTGGGTGGATCCACGCAACAATAGGCTAATGCTTAATATGTAAAAAAAACAATGTGTTTATCTCGTCTGCACAACCGTGCACAAAGGAAGCAAACGATTCCAACTATTTTGAAGTCATTTGGATGTTTATGGGGTGCTGACCTCAGGTCACAAAACAAGTTAAAATGTAATATCCTTAAAACAGTTTGTGCACTAATGTGCCTGTACAATCGTCCACAAACGATGCACAAGCCAACTTCAGGTGACGAAAGCAGTAGCGCATGATTTTAGTCCTAATCGAGCAGCCCCAGACCTGTTGAATGGATCGAAACAAATCCTGCCCCCTGGTGTTAAATGATGCCTATTCGGTTCCACGTTTGCGCTGCCCAGAGCCAAAATAATGAATCAATCCTCAAGATGGCGACCAGTTCTGAACGCACACCTCCGCCTTTTCCTGAATCAGAGGACATGGATTTAGATACAGAAATGGGAGACGCAGAGAGCAACGAAAACGAATGTGTTGTGGCAAATGTGAGTAACTTCAGAAATGTCTTTCCTCTTAAACTTAATTATGAGACGACACAATATCACAACCTTGGCTACTTGCGATATAGGAAGCGATAGCTTAGAAAGTGCCTGGCAGGCCAGTCCACTAACTCGTACGCTTATAGACGAATGTTGTTTTTTTTTTGTGTGTGTGTGTCACAACCACGATTTATGGTCACATCGCATGGCATTGTCAAGTCCGCAGTTGACAATAATTTAAAATACTTTGAGACCAATAGAAAATGTCACTATTGGTCCGAGAAGAAAGTTGAGTAAACAAACAAACTTTTCTAGTGCTAATAATGGAAACCAACGTAACGTCACCAATAATAATTGTTTTTAAAAAACGTTTGCTAGTTGTTTAGGTTGTTTTCAGAGTTGCCCGATCTGCACATCTTAGGATAATAGTGCGGAACAGTTGCCAAATGTGTCATGGCTTCCTTTGACAATGACACAAATAAATAAATAATAAAGGTGCCCAGATTAGGCTGGTTACGCTCTCAACTTCTATCAGCTGGACTTTAAGATGTGTAGGCTATGTTGACTGTGCGGTTCAGTCCCGCATTTCCAGAAGCAAATTAATTAGAAGACGTGCTACAAATGTCCTAGTCCAAGACTGAAAGAAAGCTTCAGTGGAATTATAAGTTTTCACACTCACAGTCACAGCTATTTTGTCAGACTGTGAAGTCTAGAGCATTTCTATAGGCTATGATCTAAGCCTAGGCTACATGTCAAAACAGTCATACGGTCATTATTATTGTGTCAGTAAAAAGTAATTCAGTAAATTTGTAAATAAGCTATAGGCCTAGGCCTACAATTAGACTTCTTTGGTCTAACTTTCATTGTAGGCCCTACATGTTGATCAGGGACGTCAAGATATTATAAGGAACACACCGACACGGGAAATTTGCTTACTCGCCGTCTTCCCCAAAGTTAGATGATGCATGCCCTTCTGTCTTTTGTGCAAAAACTGCTGAGCTTGTACCGCTTGTTGCGCCTGAGGAAATAAAGAATCTGCACGTACTTCCTGAATCATGGATGGTTCGTTACATCAGGTGATGGATATACCTCCTGATGATGTCACGTGAATGTCCATAAAGACATTGCTGACAGGGACGGTGGCAAGCAAATTTTCCTGATCCTACATTCCCACTGATGCAAAGGCTAAATTGCATTTGAGCACAAACTTCAATAGTGACATCAGCAATTTATTCAGGAAATATTTTGTTAGTTCATATCCCAGCAAGTAGGCCTAAATAAAAAATGTAATGTTGAACAATATAGACATAAACATCACTGGTATTAGGAATAAGACGAGTGTTATCATGATCATGAAACAATAGCACCAAAAACCGATGCAAATTGTTGTAATAGACCAATATTTCATATATAAAATTTCAATAGGCTAATTGCAGCCATATCATCTTGAGATTTGTTCATTTCATTAGTATAGCTTGTCATACCTCTGTGATGGAGAGAGGAATTATAATCCAAATGGATTATTTTTCAGTTTTGTTTTAAAACAAATTTCAAATTGAACAAAAAATCAATATAGACACCTCTTAAATACTTTTTCAAAGACCGCTGAAACACCTCTGAAGGGAGCCATTTGTAACATGTTTATAAATTGTGTAATGGGGCACCCAATGTGGGCGTTTGAAAAAAATCTGCAATTTTTCTACTGATTTCACAAGATAATAACACAGTCAGTATTAACAAATACAGTTGACAAATGTGCATGTGGAATCTGTAGCAAACATTATTTACTGAAAATCCAGCTTGAAGACTTTTTGAGATAATGACATCTGAACTTTGCTGCAGATTTAGATGAGATGAAAATCAGATGGGGTGTTACTTTTCTAGTTAGTGAGATGTTTTAGCCCTTGCCACACTTGACGTGGGTTGTTGGCCATCCACCTTCTTTTTGAAGGCCTCGCTTCTTCTCCTGAAGTCTACCCTAGTCAGGCTGCACTGGGCCTTATCACCTGTCCTCAAGGCAAAATTGCGGGCTCTCAGGAGTGACTTGTACTTTGCTTGTCATCCAGGGCTTGCGGTTAGGGTAGTCCTTGATATGCTTATCAACTGTGGCATTGTTAATGCAGAACTTGATGTAGGATAACACTGTGTCAGTGAAGTCCTGTAGGTTGTGTTGTTCAAAGATGCTCCAGTCCGGCCAGGTTTTTACAGTCCTTATCGCTGGCTTGGTTTTTACTCCTGAGAGGAGTGTAGGCTGGGATGAGGAGCAGTGAGAGATGGTCAGGCAGAACCAGATGTAGGAGGGGGACTGCCCCGCAAGCATGCTTCAGATTGTTGTTCCCTCTGGTGGAGCATTGTATACAAATTTGAGAAGAAAAGTCTTTAAGCATTCTTGGTTAATATAAGTTCACAATTCACATTGCCGTCCGGTGGAATATAGACAACAGTGATAATCACTACTGTCAGCTCTCTGGGTAGATAAAGCAGTCTGCAGGTAACAGTCATTGTTTCTATTTCAGGGGAGCAGTGTATGATCTTTCTGTTCGTGCACCAGTCATTGTGAACATACACTTGTTTGAGGCACAAGGTTAAAATAATATGTTGCATTACGCAGTTTTTCACAGAAAAAATCACCTTTTCAAAGAAAAAAATCACTTGAATCTAGGACTTTAACCAAGGATTTAAGTGATTTCTTTCCTTTCTCTTTATCTTATAAGCCAATGGTTGTTGAACATGATAAGTTGGACCTTATTTGGCCTGAGAATATGGGAGGCATTATTTATTGCCTAAACTTTTGTTTTGTTTAGTTTCTCTCTCTCTCTCTCATTCAGATTTTACTGTTACTCCAGCTACTTAATGCACAGTAAAAGTATTCCCAGTTACTATTGGCCGACAGCCTGCTTTCTTTCTTTTCATGTCTTGGTTTGGTCTGTGTTTGTTTGTTTGTACATGGAGAAGCGTGTGGGTATGTGTGTGTGTCTGCATGTTTTTCTCTCCTATTCCCTATCCTCCTCTCCCTGACCCACCTTCTTCCCCAAAGGCTGAGCTCGTGGTGGCCGAGTTGCTACTTATATCTCCTCACATCTATCTTCTGAGCTTATTATTCCAAATGAGAATCCTTTCCATTTTGAAAGTCTTTTTGTTAAAATTACTTTTCATAAAAAATAAGCAGCTGATTATAGGAAACATCTATAGACCTCCAAACTCTCCTTCTTATTCAACAAAGTGAGTTTGATTATTGCGACCATTAACTCTTTAGATCAGTGGTCCCCAATTAGTTTTCCCCGAGGGCCAAATTCTGTACAGCAAGTGAGGCTGAGGGCCAACAACCCCCCCCCCCCCCTCGAAATCTGTGTGATACGGCAGGTTAAAAACTATTTATTATTACTAATAGCAAACAAACAATTGTACACATTTGCTAAATGAAACTTAAAGCATTATCAGCTGCCACACATTTATCTAGGCCTAAGTGCCTGATGTGAACAGAGGCAAACTGTGGACAATTACCCATGTGGACATCCACCCATGGGTGTTGGAGGCTTTTTGAAAGTGGGTGGTACAGATCAGCAGAAAAAAAATGAGCTCTGCTAGATGCAACTTCCTCTATTCTGGTATATTTGAACAGGTTGTTAGATTAGACTTTTATCTTGCAAAGTAAAGCTTTTGATTCAATTACTAATTCTGAACCAGCTTTAATAACCTCATGATAGGCCTAGTTAACCTTGCATGCAGTTGCCATGATCTGTTAAATTAATTTCTTTAATGTTTTGAATGCAGGCCCTGAGTGGCTAATCGGGAGCTTCGGGAGAATTCCGTTAACGTTTTGGGGTAGTCTGAATGTCGTGATTGTTTCTGAAGCTCATTGTGCTGCGCTGTCGTGGCACTTCAGCAGAGCAGTCGCAGCCCCTTATCACTTTCCCAAATATTAATAAAGTAGGCTAGCTCTCGCAAAAACTGTGCATTAATATTAGCAGTGGTTTATTGACACGGATTTTACGTAATCAAAACGAGAAGGATTTCGCGAGTGTATTGTAGCCACTTCCAGCGGTTACTTCAGCTAAAAATTGACTGCTCATTTGTCTGTGCGTGTGTGCGCTTATGCGTGCTGTGAGGACAGGCAATGAAAACCTGAGAATGAGATGGAGTTTCATTGTAGCATTTGTAATCAATTGGAATAAATTTGACATGGACGTCGGATACGAACAGTATGAAAAGTGAATGACTCAGATGTTGTAACCCACTGAAGTAGAGAGATCGCTAATCACGCGTGGCCAACATGACTGTTTACCTTTGTTCAGACTTGACGTGGCGGGCCAAAAAAATACTGTGCGCGGGCCGGATCTGGCCCGCGGGCCGCCATTTGGGGACCACTGCTTTAGATTGTTCAGATGACATGATTATTCTGGGAGATTTTAACTGTAATTGGCTTGATAGCTCATCTCTTAAAGGTAGGGTAGAAGATCCTGGAAAACGATTCCAGCAAAGCTACAGGAACGTGCAATGCTTGCAGTTTGATAGATGCATCAGAACCCAATCATCGTTAACAGTCCGTTCAGTATGATTGGATAGTGTTTTTCCTGAATTGTTCGTTCTAGAGGCCACTAAAACTTTTTGTGTCAAAACTTTTAATTAATTTAATTGCAATGGGGGTGTGAAGAGTATTTCAAGCAATATGTAAAAAATGCTACAGAGAGCATGCTCACAAAATCTGTGCAGTGTAACTGCACCCTAAAATATGTTTTTTGAGCTGTTGAGTGGTGAACTACACTATTACCAGGGTTAATATTGACAAAAATCGTGTTTCCCGAGAAAAGTAAAATTTCGTATGATTTTGTATTGGAGATATAGCTCTCCGCGCCTTCTACAGGTTGAAAAATGCCATGGCATTTTGGTCCAAAATGCTATTGGAATGCTGACGTAGTCCTGCACTTCTCTGGCGAATCTACGTCCAGTACCAGTCCTTTACCAGTACATTGTGTAGTGGATGAGTGGTATTGTCCAATATATTGAAAAGTTTGTGCAGCATCCTTCTCTCCACCACCAACTCCAGGGGCTCTAGGGCTGTTTGTTAGTGTCCCTGGCTGTAATGCCACCTCCACAACATATGGCAGAAAAGAAAATTGCAATTGCAACAACACTCTGGTAAAACATTTGCAACATTTTGCTGCACACATTGAAAGACCTGAGCTTTCTCAGGAAATAGAGTCTGCTTTGCCCTTTCTTATATACAGCCTCCGTGTTGTGTCTCCAGTCAAGTTTGTTGTCAATAAGAACTCCCAGATATTTGTAGTTCTCTACAATGTCCACTTCCTCACCCAGTATTGAAATGGCATTTAGCTCAGGCCTGGCCCTCCTAAAGTCACCATTTCCCTGGTCTTAGCCACATTCAAGACAAGATGGTTGTTTTTGCACCATGTCACAAAGCGGTCCACCAGTTGCCTGTACTCTGTCTCCTCACCATCACTGACACACCCCACAACTGCAGAATCATCAGAGAACTTCTGCAGGTGACATGACTCAGAGTTGTACTGGAAGTCAGAGGTGTATAGTGTAAAAAGAAAAGGAGACAGCACAGTCCCTTGTGGTGCTCCTATGTTGCTAACTACCTGCTCAGACACACACCCTTTCAGTCTCACAACCTGTGGTCTTTCACTCAGGTAATCAATGATCCATGAAGTTGTGGAGGTGTCTACCTGCATCCTTTGCAGCTTCTCACGTAGCAGCACAGGCTGTATGGTGTTAAAAGCACTTGAGAAATCAAAGAACATGATCCTCACAGTGCTGCCAGTACTGTCAAGGTGAGAGTGTGTTCTATGGAGCAGGTAGATTAAGGCATCCTCAACACCCACCTTTGGACGGTATGCAAATTGTAATGGGTCCATGTAGGTGGTCACCTGTGGTCTCAGATGGGCCAAGACCATCCTCTCCAGTACTTTCATAATGTGCGATGTTAAGGCAACTGGTCTGTAGTCGTTGAGGGTAGATGGAGAAGGTTTCTTTGGGACCGGAACAAGGCAGGATGTTTTCCAAGACATAGGCACTCTTCCCTGGCTCAGGCTGAGATTGAAAAGGTGCTGCAGAACACTGCAGAGCTGTTCCGCACAGACCTTCAGGACTCTTGGGCTGATACCATCTGGACCTGGGGCCTTGTTCTGGTTTAGTCTCCTCAGCTGCATTTTCACCTGACTGCTAGATACAGACAAACAAGTGGGAGGGATGGAGGGGGAGGGGTATGATGCAGGTTCAGCACTTCCTGACCAGGTGATGTCCATCATGGGAGTTGAAGGCTGGGGACAGTGATCCTTAGCCATTCTCACTGAGGAGGCTTGCACAGGATGTTCTAGGGAGGAAGATGAGAGGTCTGAATGGCTGGGTGAGGTAGGGGAGTTGCCTGTACTGAACCTGTTGAAAAATGCGTTCAGCTCGTTGGCCCCAGTGCTTAATTTGTAAAGTGGGAGGTGCCGGAACGCAGAGGATGGGTGGATCCGGCGACTCAAAAATAAGTAAATAAATAAATAAATAAATAAATAAATAATTAAAATAAAGGTAGGCGGGACGACGACGCACAAGGATTCTGTGTGCACTAGCCTACAATTAAACCAGTTACCGAGTGCGGAGACAGAGAGTGCAGATTCACATGTTTAAGGCTTTATTTCGCCAACACTGCAAGACAGTAAGCTAGCCAAGGTTATTTTCACCACAACGGACAACGCTCAGAGTAAAAGGATGAACTCCAAACAAGCACACAATACTCACTCAAAGTTGGCCCGTTAACTCTCCAAACACACGTTAACGCAACACAATATATTGAGAGTATCAGCAGAGAACAATTAAGACTTCATTTCACTTACACATATATCTTATTTGTCCAAAACAGCCCATACAGTATCCATAGATAGACACCTGCCTATATTTCCCTACTCCTCAGATCCCGTGCAGATGTCCTTTGGCAATCCATGATTTCACGTAGGGAATGGGATTGAACCGGGTAGCTTAAGCAGTGGGCCGTCAAGGCCAATAAAGAGTTGTGAGGAGATGGCAGAGGAGGGGGAAAAAGCTCAATTTGCTGCGCAAAGTTAATCTGCGAAAAACCCCGCTCATGCACTTGAGATGGGGACAGTGTTGACCGCGGCCAAAAGGTCCGAACGAACCAGGCGCGCGGGAACCTCTTTTTGACCTCTTGATCTTAACGATGTTGAGGACTTGTTGCGTTTCTGACTCTGCTGCGCCGTTGCCGCCAGAACCAGTTTTAAACGCACGTCTAGGCTATATTTAGGTTACTTTATCAGCTTCGTACTTAAATGGCTCATTCCGAGGAGAATGAAGGCTAGTTCGCTGGCTTCTATAATGTCCTCAGGACTCGGCTCGCGCGAAAAAAAAAACGGAGCCAGAGTGATGCTGAAATCGCGTAGGCCTACCGGTCTGTGTCCCAAGTAGTTCATTCTAACTCCACGAAAATTACCACCGCTGGTTAGTCTGCTTTGCTTTGTGGAGTAATCCATAAGGATTGGTGAATATGTATAGCCTGACTCTCGCCAGACCCTTGTAGTTCCGCCATGCTCCACCAGAGGCGTTTCGCTGAGCTCCACACAAGGGTCTGGACGCGAGGGCAATCCAAACCCCTGCCAGTGATCTCAAAAAATGAGCAACCAATCAGGAGCGCCGAAGCGAGTGTTTGATTCAAATAACAATGGCGGCACGCAGCGAGGAGTCTTGTGCTGACATTGATTCTGCTATTTCAACCGTTTTGTCGAATCTATCGAGTATTCATTCTTTAAAAGATTAACAGAGAATAGTTTTGAAGACATTTATTGGTGGCAAGGATGTTTTTACTCTTCTTCCGACCGGGTTTGGCAAGAGCTTGAAGAAGCCTAGCACGTCATTCAAGATAACAGGCAAGTGGTTTATCAAATCACATGCGAGGATGTTTTACAAGGACCCGCCTTCAGAAATACATCTCCTATCGAGAAGTCCCAGATCCTTGTGTGAAGCAGACAGCGAACTACAGGATCTGGCGAAAGTCAGGTTAGAATATGTAGGCTTCAGACCTACTTTCTCGGGGGGCAGAGACATTTTTCAAAGTGGTGTAGGCGCTGAAATACAGTAGCCAAAGCATAAATATTTTAATCGTAGTTCCATGGGCTATTCGAATTGCGCTCTGATCAGCGGAGGACGGGAGCAGTGAATCTAAATATTGGTTGTTTATCGAAGAACAGTAGCCTACCATGCCTTACCATTATCTTTGATATTTCAGTGCATGGTTTTGAATATTTTAACAGTTGCCAAAAAATATAAGGGATTCAGTCAGTCGAGTTAATTTGATATTCGCGGCATACACTTGAAACGCACGATCAAAACGTGTTGTTTATGCGTAGACAGACCCTGGGCTACACTTGACATGCAGTTGTGTTCTGTTCTCAGAGCATATGCTTTCTCTGTCTATGATCTGCAGCTTTTTTCACGAACTGCTGGCCTCCTGGACAGAAAATTCGGCTACTGAGCAGCGAAGTTGCCGATGCGATGCGTGCTTCTCAAGTCTGATAATTTGCAGCACGATTAAATGGTATTATGGAACCATGGACTGAAAGAAAAATAAACCAGCTAACGGTTTCCCCAATCAGGAAATACATCTTAATTTAAATTTAAATTCTTAATTTAAATACTTATTTTAAATAGGCCTACTTCTTAATTTAATCCCACTGTCAACTCAAATTGGTGAGGGTTCTGTTACATCTGCGATCAAGTGATTTGAAACATAGAAAATATTATAACGATTAGTCTAGTCTAGTCTTTGACTTTTGAGTGGTTTTCCAAGCATCTATGCCGTGCCGACTGAGGCATTTCATTCAGATGGCTAGCCTACCACAAAGCGAGCCATCAAGTGTTGGAAGCTAACTGTACCATCCCCCCTCTGTGAGCTGACCTCTGTGCCTTAGAAGACGAATTCAAAAAATCCCCCACCCCCCCAGAGCAGTTTCACACATCATTAGCAATCTTATGTTGAGTGTGCATCTGCAACAGTGAGCCTACTCCTTCTCGGCTTTCAGAAACAGCAGCGTCATTTTTGCCGGGGACCGGGTAGGCTACATGTCTCCACCACTTTTTTTTATGACGAACGATTTTGTCCCCACCAATTTTTAAATGTTTATCAATTTATCAAAAAAAAATTGGTGCCCACTGCCCAGGGCTACAGATAAACCTATTGTGATCGACAATGCCAACGCATAATGGACCGAAATAGCCGTGTTGTCTACCTGCAACAATATAGGCCTTTTCCAAAAACAATTTCAGTTACTTTAACTGGAAGTGAAAGCCAGGGGTATTTAAGTATCTTTGCCTCGGTCTTGTCTTGGTCTTGCCGTCTCTGGTCGACATAGTGGTCGGGAGATTTGCAACAAATAACAAACAACAAATTTCTGGCGTAGCCTACCGAGGTGTTTGCAGAAAGAAAAACAAATCAGGTTCGCGGATAGAACTCGGTCAGATTAGCGTGATAAGGCATTGAACATTTTTTATTTTTTTAAAATAAAATACATGTAAAATATTTCCCTCACATCCGTCTTCCTATGTGCAGAAATGTGTTAAACTACTGACAACAAAATACGTGCGTTTAAGCTAGAGATGCACCGATCGATCGGCTGGTGACCGGAATCGGCCGATTTTCACGTGATCGGCCATGACCGGCGACCGGCCGGTCAGTCTGAGACATGCCGATTTTATGCCGGTCAAATGCACTCGCACGGACTTGTAACAACATCACTTAGCTGAGTTAGCAAAGTTTGATGAAGCTAGCAAAGGCCAACAGTCAGGGCTGGATAAAGCTAATACTGAGTTTTTCTATGCAGCGAACGCTGTGCTTTGCCATATTGCGTGGAATTTACTAAGCTGTCACTTCAGGTTACAGCGCTCATCTCCGCCTGTCTTTGCCGCTAATTGCGTGCAGCTGAACCACACGCGCTGTCAACAAGCAGCGACATAGTCTAGGAGTAGCCTAGTTATACTGCACTTAAGGCGAGACACGGCAGGAATAAACATTTTGCTCCGGTTTGCCACCTTAGAATGTATTCTTTCGCACTACTACAACAACAAAGTCCGATTTTCACATTTAGAGGCTTAATTTCATTACCTTTTGTCTACCGCGACCGTGATACAAAACATATCATGTGTGATGTCGTTGGAAAGCTGTGTTTCTCCCGCATGACGTTATGGCATCCAAATAAGGACACTTCCTTTGTATCCGCAAGCAATCGCGAAAGTTCAGAGAAGAGTGTAGACTGAGAATTGCATGCTGAGAATTGCATGTCATTGTTTCAAGGCTGTTTTCTCAAAATTTGTTTGTTTGCAATTTTCCAACATCTCAAGCCTAGGTAGCACCTATGTAGGCCTACCAAATTATCCAGTAACACTTATCAGTAGCATATTCTGAAGATATTTACAGTGGGATATTGATGTGAGAAGAAAAACATAGGTGTTCCCACAGTGCATTTCTATTAGGCCTAGTCGCCTAGTGTGTGATATTAATGTCCCACACTGGAAATACTGCAGCTGAAGAGGACTTGAAGAAGAATCTGTCTATTCCAATTTTACCAGCCATTGATAAGTTGATTACATTTCTATATTAACATGTAGTATTAAAGAAAAGATAGAAAATAACTATTTGTGTGTGCTGACAAGTGGTTAGAAGAAATGAAATCGGAATCGGCTAAAATCGGTATCGGCTGGTCAAATTCCATGAAAAATTGGATGGAACGGAATCGGCCAAAAAATTGCAATAGGTGCATCTCTAGTTTAAGCTATTGTGTCAGCGCAACGATGCAATAGGCCTCCATCCACCTTTGATGCAATCATTTTTCTGCATAAGAACATAGCCCAAACTTTCATAGGTAGATTATACCAATAGATCTCATGTTGCAGTTAAGTAGCCTGTAGGTAGCCTACTGTTTTCGATGAAAAAGGCAAGAGCTGATTTTCATGTCAATGACCCTCATTTGCGCTATGTTGATGTTAAGCTATCGCTGGCGACATGCGTTGATTAGAATTTCATTTAGATAGGACCTTTTGTGTTTTGTTCTGTTAGTTTGGCCATTTGTGGTTGAGCTATGTTCATTTAATTTCAAGTGGCTATATGATTGGGCTTCTTGTGTGTGCCTGTGTTGGCGCTTGTTGCCCCGTTTGAGCTTCTGCGCTCACCTTTTGACATTTCTGAATGCCTTCCTACAGTTGCTTAGGCTAATTAAATCAGGCTTGCCACACAAACAAACGTATTGTCATAGCCTAAGTATGAGAAACCATCAAGAGAATGACATTTTAACTGTATTGGGTTCGGACAGAAAAATCCGCACACACAGATATCCGAATCCGACCCTCTGACTGATCGCATGGCTGATTTTAAAAATCGCTCATCCACTCGTCATCGCTCATGAGCATCCAAGCTATTGTACACGGCATCTCACCAGAATTCTTGAAATTGTCCATTACCCATGCAAACATTTAGCCTAGCCTATTTACAAACTCTCTGTGTTTATTTTCAATTTCTCTCGTTTCTCTGCGTTTCTCTCAATAGCCTACTAGGGCGACAAAGGGAAGGAAATATGATTTGACATTTAAGCTGACAGTTGTCAAATTTGCCGAACAAAATATAGGAGAAGACAAAACAAAGACAAAACATGTGTGGCTTTCAACTTGTATTGATTGAAAATAGGCCTAGGCCTGTTATGATTTTCAAACCTGTCAATATTCAATAGGCCTACACTGCAATGCAGTGATATATGAGATGCATCCCCTATAATCATTATAGGTCAAAAAAGACAAGTAGAACGGCAAACAACCGGATTCATCCTTTTGAAATAAATTAAGCCACCGTTAATGCCACGGGGCAAACGTGTTTCTTAGCGTCTTGAAACTTTCTTCTGTGAACTGAAAGTCCGATCAAACTTCATTCAAAGGCAGTCCATAATTCAAATGAAATAGTTTTGTAACGAAAAAGTCCCAACTTTTATAATAGGCCCAAATAATAGAATATTCAAATAGGCAAGATGTTTGTAGTGCTTCGGAAAATGGGACCTTTTATATTTAATTGTTTCCCGCCTGATCAAAACCGTTCATTTCATTTGAAATAAAATGTATGAATTGACCCAAAAACGAGAACACAGTTGTGCTTAGGACATAGGCTTATGCTTTTAGTGGTTAGGCCTACCTCATGAAACCATTGACAGCAAAACAAACCTAAACGAAACAGCCAGATGCCTCTTCATAAAATAGGCTAACAGAAGACACCTTCATAAACAATAACAAGTTTTGTCGTGAGACTAGGCTATTAAAAGCAGAAAAGATGTTCAGCTTGCTTCGGGATTGAATTCAATTTGGGACTGTTTGGCTAGTGGTAAATGCCGACATTCCTAACCCTGCTCACAAGTGCCACCTGGTGGTTGTTTGGGACATTGCAGCTTCACTTGGGAAAAATAAATAAAATACACGTGATTCACGTGTGATTCTCATGAGGATCTCACGTGAAAGCGGCCAATGTCAACCAACTCCCACTGTACCACCAGTAGTACCTGTACCACAGTTTGAGAACCACTGCTCTATATATTTCTTGTGATGTACCTTTAAGATATCTTTTACGTATCATGGGTTGGGAGAATGATTACTTTTCTTTGCTATTTCTATGCAGGAGGATGTGATTGGGGCAGAGGCAGAGGCCAACAATGCTCCAGATGACATATTTTCTGAATTACCAACTGACAGTTTCATTAATCCTATAACTGATTCCATAATCAAGTCAGACATGGATGCAATTGACAAGCAAGATGAACAACTTGTTGACATCGAACCAAAGGAAGAACCAAACAAGGCACCTGATAGCATTTTGTGGACAGCACAGAGTACGACTGTGAGCAAACCAGAAGACGATGTCAGATCTCCCCTTGTTGTCCAGAGTGAATCTGTCATGCATAGGTTATCTGCTAATGACCTCATCAATGAATTTTCTTCTGATTCACCTGGTAAAATATTAGATGAATGTGAACTTGAGACAGACAGTAGTCCAACTAATGACCTGTCTCAAGAGACAGAGACCAAACCAACTGGTGAACCTGTCAGTGAAAGCCAAGACATACCAGCAGTAGATGTCCTCCTTGATCAAGCGAGTGCTAATTCTGACTGCCCTGGTAAGATATTGGATGAATGTGAACTTGAGACAGACAATGGTCCAACTAATGACCTGTTTCAAGAGACAGAGGCCAAACCAACTGGTGAACCTGTCAGTGAAAGCCAAGACATACCAGCAGTAGATGTCCTCCTTGAGGAAGGGAATTCTGAGTCTGACTGCCCTGGTAAGATATTGGATGAATGTGAACTCGAGACAGACAATGGTCCAACTAATGACCTGTCTCAAGAGACAGAGGCCAAACCAACTGGTGAACCTGTCAGTGAAAGCCAAGACATACCAGCAGTAGATGTCCTCCTTGAGGAAGGGAATTCTGAGTCTGACTGCCCTGGTAAGATATTGGATGAATGTGAACTCGAGACAGACAATGGTCCAACTAATGACCTGTCTCAAGAGACAGAGGCCAAACCAACTGGTGAACCTGTCAGTGAAAGCCAAGACATACCAGCAGTAGATGTCCTCCTTGATCAAGCGAGTGCTAATTCTGACTGCCCTGGTAAAATATTAGATGAATGTGAACTTAAGATAGACAGTAGTCCAACTAATGACCTGTCTCAAGAGACAGAGACCAAACCAACTGGTGAACCTGTCAGTGAAAGCCAAGACATACCAGCAGTAGATGTCCTCCTTGATCAAGCGAGTGCTAATTCTGACTGCCCTGGTAAAATATTGGATGAATGTGAACTTGAGACAGACAATGGTCCAACTAATGACCTGTTTCAAGAGACAGAGGCCAAACCAACTGGTGAACCTGTCAGTGAAAGCCAAGACATACCAGTGGTAGATGTCCTCCTTGAGGAAGGGAATTCTGAGTCTGACTGCCCTGGTAAGATATTGGATGAATGTGAACCAATGGTAGATGTCCTCCTTGATCAAGGGAGTGCTGTTGGTGAAAACTCAGCTGTGTGTCTCAATGAACCACTGACAGATATCAGAGAAACACCTCCTTGTGACAACTTTTTAGAGTTGTTAAGTGAACCTGCCAGTAAACAACAGAGAGACCTCTTCAGTGACCCTGATGATCTTTTTAGTGAGTTGCTCAATGGTAAAAATGAGCCGAAGAGCTCTGACTCAACGGATATCTGCCGAGAAGCTAAAAACACCCTGATCACTGGACCCCTGGGTGATGATGTGGACAATCCTCCATCTGAAATTTTATCTGAGGATTGTGTGATGAAAGTTACAAGCCCAAACTCGGACTCTTCTTCTGACAGTCGTACCAGAGATGAGGAGCAAGATATATTTGCAGGTAATATTCTATGTAATACATTGCATGTTTTTACACTGAAAATTGATGAGTTTTTAATGTTGAAAATGAATAAAGCAAGCACACGGCAGTTTCCTTTTACTTTTTTAATCGCCTCACAGACGTTTCGGGCTTTACCCTTCTTCAGTGAAATATGGCGATCGCCATATTTCACTGAAGAAGGGTAAAGCCCGAAACGTCTGTGAGGCGATTAAAAAAGTAAAAGGAAACTGCCGTGTGCCTGCTTTATTTATTTTCAATGTTTATGATTTAGTATCAAGTAAGTTTAAGCACCCAATTCGAAGCACTAAGGTGTTGAGCGCGCTTCTTTATTTATTCTGAGTTTTTAATGTACAATCTAAACTCTGGATCAGTGGTAATGCCTGCATCTTGTACCATACATGGGCTTCACAGTCTTCACTGTCCTGTTTAATTCAAGCTCAAATACATATTTATATAACAAAAACCTTAATCATCAACAATTCAGTGTTTCCAGCGGTGCTTTATAGCTTTGGTGACCACCTAGGCGACACATGCCTCTTTTCTTAACTTCGTTTGGTAAAAAAATATAAAAAAAAAAAAAAATAATAATAATAATTTTAGAATGTAACAGCTTTTTCATTGTAGAGCTATGTGCACCTTTCACAACCTCTCCTTGCCCTGCTCTTTCTCTGTCCAACAATGGACCTGCTCCTTCTCAGGGCTCCTTCTCAGGGCTCTACAGTCAGTGATGATACTTTTGTAGCGACGCTACTATAACCACATTTTTCAGTAGCTTGACGGTAACGTCGCTATTTACAAAACCAAGTAACTTTTCTGTAGCTAAGCTATTTTATTGATCAAGTAGCGCAGTAGCATCCTCGAAAGCTATTTTCTCCTGGACATTTCTGATGTTCATACATAACAGCGTCTCCTGCAGCCATCCACACCACAAATTAGGAAGACACAGCCAGGATGTGTATGTGTCCATGACAACACGCCGGGTACAAGCGCATGCGGTAGGGTTGCCACTAGGGGTGTAAAAAATAACCGATACATATCGATATTCGTTTTTAACCTGTAAAAGACGACTACATCGATGCATCAAGCCTCGTTTCGAATTTTTCATGACATGAATCGGTTATTGTTTCGATTTAAAAGAAACAAATCGGTTCACATTCGCAAACGTTTCTGACTTGACCGTCTCTTATGAAATACTCGATTTCCTGGCCTGGTGCGTGGCTGTGTGCATCCCAATTTTGATTTGAGAACAATGACAGCCTCTCATTGGTCAAAGATGGCATAGCCTATCACGTTCTTCTATCCATTCCAACGAAACGTGCCCTGGACGTGCCTGAAGGAATGAAATGCTAGTCTTCCTCAGAAAAGATTTCTGACAACTCCGAACCTATATTCAACGCGCCGGCGAAACTTAAATCCAAAGTTTGGAAGTCGTTTGGCTTTTTCAAAAGAGAAGGTCTCTTTATATGGCTCTGGTTCTATCTCTCCCGTTGTCAAGCGGGCATATCCCAGGATTCTGATTAACTTTAACTTTGAAAGATCGCTACTTTTATAGCCTACATTGCATCCAACTAGCTACAATCCACCTCCGTCATATTCTACAATGTTACTATGGTTCTGCACGTCTGTATTTCAGCTTGGATGCAACGTGACAGTTCATTTAAACTTCGCAACGAGTTTGGCGAATTAATATTCAAGTGTGATACGGGAACTACTTCAAAGGTAGCAGGTTATACGAAGTTAATGGCCACCCCATCAGCCAATCAGAGAAGAGAATTCCATTGTTGAGGGAGATAAGCAGAGAATCATTTATTCTTTTACATGAGAAAAGGCCAAGGGCAAAGCACTGCTTTATTTTCTTTTGTAACGACACCTCTTTGGTCTTTAATTTTTTTATGCAACATATACAGAGATATGTGTTTCTTCTGTTTATTTCTTTATGGTGTCCTCAGTGTGTGCCATTACTAAAATATTATATGAAAAACCTCACCTTTTCACAATAAAATGTTTTGTCATGTTCATACATCAAGTTGTTTGTCCTATTGATAACCATTAACTTGATCATGTAAAATGTGCACAATTGTAAAGTGAATGTGCACAATGAAAAATAACTTTCAGAATGCTTTCGACTATTGAACCGCATCGAATTGCATCGAATCGCATCGAATTGAATCGTACCGAATCGTTTGCTATTAACATGTATCTTTTTTTGAATCGTATCGTGACAATGTATCTAGATGCGAATCGTATCGTCTTTCACATGAGAGATTCACACCCCTAGTTGCCACACGTTTTCCTGGGATTGTTCTCTTTTTTTAAATGTCTTTCCCAAATGTCCTGTTTTTTTGTTGCAAACTAAGGCACTCTTATCTTTTTTAAGTAGGCCTATTACCTGATGTTCACTTCTAATACAATCTACGTTCTGCTTATGCAATCCTAGGCTACTATTTTTCCTGACAGTATCTTGATCCAGCTGCGCGTATTTGATTGGTTAATGCAGCCATGCGAAACGAAAGTTTACCTTAACCATCACGACCGGCCATGTATGAATTGTAATGATATGCATATACCGACTATTATCACGTAGGCCTACACTACTCTCTTCCTTGAAAATACATTTATTTTATTACAATTTCAAAAGGCATTCTTGCATAACTAGAGCTAAAATGTGCTCTGATTTGCATCTGTTTTTTGTGTACTGGGCTAATTGTTCAATAAATCAATCTAATCATATTTTAGCCCTTATCTGACTGAAAGTTGTGTTGATCACTACAATTGCGTCGACTTGCAGTTTTAATTGAAAGTAGCTGCCATGTATCAAGCTACTTTTGACAAGATTTTGTAACTTAGCTTGCTACATTTTTATGGGTGGTAGCTTCTGTGTAGTGAAGCTGAATTTATTGTAGAGTAGCTGGTAGCTTAGCTCACTACACAAATCAAGTAGCTTGCCCATCACTGTCTACAGTTAACTCATTTCAATTGGTTTCATGTTATCTTGCCTCAAGTTTCTAATTTGCGCAGAAAAAACTGTTTAGCAGCTTGTCTAGGGGGAAGCTGGTGAAGGCAGCACCTCCTCAGAGATAAACCCTGCCTCCTCCTGAGAAATGAGCTGTGACAGGCGAAAAATACAAAATGCACACCCATTCTTCTCTTTTAGATTGCTCAAAGTTCTAATAACTAGTGATGCTCCGATTGATCATGCTAATGGTCGGCTGGTAGGCTAGTCAAAGCTCTATGACCGAACATGGCTCTTTGGTCTATAGCAGGGTAAGCTTTTGAGGGCACTTAAGGCTCAGACTTTAATTGGCCCTGTTAGAGCACATATTGATTTGTGTATTTTGGCTAATAAACTCTGAATTGATTTGATTGATTTATGATTTTTGTCTTATTCTTTCATTTTCACTTCTTTTTCCTTTTCATCTTGCTACGGGCACCAGTAAGTGCAGTGTCAAGTTTGACGTTGTTTGAGAATGCAAGAAATGCTAAATATATTGTTAAATATATTGGCATGAGAAGCATACATTGGCTTTTGCTGCTTTAGTCGCGGCCCCTCTCACACAGCACAGCACAGGACCAGAGACAGAGAGGATAGAAGTGAAGTTTTGATATGAATCATGCATGTTTTTTTCTGCACCTGTTAAATGGGGGTGTAGATAATGTTTGGTTGTATTGGTATTGTGCTAGTTGTGTGAGCATTAGTTATTTCATGCAATATGATTTGTATGTTGTTTGTTGTTTCATTCTTATGGAATTTTGACCTTCATCTACTCTTTTCCCCCTGAAGAGGCCACTGTTGAATTATCACTGGACAGTCCGGCAATTGAAAGAAAGAGAACTGAGCCGTCCAGGCTCTTACCAGCTGCTTCTTCCACCTCTACTTCCTCAAGCATGTCCGAACAACGGCAAAAAATACTGGAAGAGGTAGCCCAGTTAAAGTGTACACATTAGACATTAGTTAACTATTCATTTAAGCGCTGCATTGTTTGGTGGGATTTATTTGAACTGTAATTCATTTTAGTCAGTGTGTGCATTCTCTTCAGCAGGTTGAAGAAGAAGACAAGTTTGAGCTTAATATCTCTGTGACTAACCCCGAGAAAGTTGGTAAGTGGGATTTAACTGGATAACACTACAACAGAATAAAACACATGCTGGAAAAGCCATGGATATTAATTGTACACCAATCAGCCATAACATTATGGCACTGACCGGTGAAGTGAAAAACACTGATTATTTTGTTATCAGTAACTGAGATATTCAGCAGTAAGTGAACATGTTGTCCTCAAAGTTGATGTGTTAGAAGTAGTAAAAATGGGTAAGTGTAAGGATTTGAGTGACTGACAAGGACCAAATATTCGGTTTCTTCCTATATGTATCTCCAATTCTAGGGAGTTTTTCCTTGCCCCTGTTACTCATGGGCTCTCTTTGAATGTCTAACACTCTGTAAAGCGCCATGAGACATGTGTAATGTATTGGCGCTCTATAAGCGACAGTAAATTGAAATTGAAATTGAAATATCATGGCAATTACAATAAGGATCCGATTCAGATGTGATCCGCTGGCCACACTGAGTGAGGAGAAGGGCCATATGCAGCCTGCAGGCCTCTGGTTGCCCATCCTTGATCTAAACCTACACAATGCTATGTGTAGTAAAGCTTCTTACGAATGAAACTTTAAAGGCAATTACATTATTGGCAGTAATTATGTCATTTACTGCTACAAAACAGATTTTGAATTGCATAAAAAAAACTGAAATTATATTTTGGTGGTGTATAAGATTTAACAAATGTATTTTTACATTCAGCATGGCTTTGTTTGTATGTTTGTTTGTTTGTATGTTTATTTATTTATTATTTTATTTATAGGCGATGGAATCAACGCCTATTTGGCCTACAGAGTATCCACACAGGTATTACAGAACTTTAATCATTTACATATTTGTACATACATTATTGTTGAAAGAAAAGGAAAAACGACTTCTCTTGGCCATCGACAGAGTTCCCATTATTCTGAGTTTGACCAGAAAAATCTGTTGAACTCCAACAAATTGAAATATCATGTCTCTCCTCGGTCAATTTCATTCATTTAGATGAAGTGCACAGTTAAGTAATAACCATGTTACGTTTATCTATGTTAAATCATTTTGTTGTCCTGACTCTTGAATAATTAATCCTGAATAATTAACAACCTACAGTAGCCTACTGTAAGTCCATTGACTGAATCTTGACTGGATTTTCCTTTGTGCTATTCACCCATATGAATGCATCCACCCTCACAGTATGTAGAGATGTAGAGAACGTTCTACCATTGCTTTTTCTCCCGAGAACTGTGCTTGTGGTGGCATTCATTCATTCCACTTTTGTAGTTCTGTCTGAGGAATCTGGGTGTTTTCACAGTGTTTCACAACTACAATGTCCATGTGGCAGTGCAGCAAACAGACTTTCGCCAAAACCTGTATGAACTCCGAACTCCCAAGCTTTGCTGCCTATGTTTTTTTTTTTGTACAGTCTATGGTCTAGTGTTGCACCAGAGAGAATTCAGTTGGGTTTCTGTTCGACTCCGGCAATTAAATCCATTAAGAATGACTGTATTGTTTTGAAATGATATACGTATTTCATGTCAGTGTGCGCAAAGCATGCTTCTAGTGTTTCCCGTAGCCTGTGTCTTTTCTCCACACACACACACACACACACACACACAAAGACAGTCAGCTTTCAACTGGCAGCTGTTGTGATAATAGCCTACAATGAGACATGACTACAAGTGTGATGCTGTGGTCACAGAGCAACAAATAATAGTAGACAAATGTTAAGTTGATTTGCTGACTTCAAATTTGTGTTGCTACCTTACCTAGGCTATGGAATTTAGTTAATTTAGGCCTACTGTTGGGTTTAATGATATTTCAGAAATAAGCTATGCAAACTTTTACATCTGAAGAGAGCTCCTTCTAGCAAACTATCCCGTTAGCTCACATGTCATGACTGTCATTCATGTGGTCCTCACCAAAATCATAAATGAACATTGGGAATTTTAACTTAAAGGAACACTTCACCGATTTTTCATATTACATTATGCTATTCCCTCAATTAAGACGAGTTGATACATACCTCTCACGTTTCAATGCGTGCCCTCACTGGCTCTGGCGCGCGGCGCAACTTTGATAGCATTAAGCTAGCCCAATGCATTCACTAGGATCCAAACAGAGATGAAGTTAGAAGTGACCAAACACCTCCATGTTTTCCCTATTAAAATACAGATACACGAGTAGTCACACGACCAAGTATGGTGAGACAAAATAAAACGTGGTGCATTTGGCGCATTGAAACGTGAGAGGTACTGTATGCATCAACTCGTCTTAGTTAAGGGAATAACGTAGTTTAATATGAAAAAACGGTGAAGTGTTCCTTTAACTGTGCTCTTACGAAGGTCCTACGAAACTCTTAAGCAGATTCACAGATGATGCGTTTTAATACAGAACGATTCAGTGCGATTCGATACGATTCGATTCGATATGATGCAATACGATGTAACAGTTTTTGCTACTTTAAATGCCATGAGAAAAGTTGCAATTGCATGCCATTGGGTATATTTTTTCCAAAAGTCTTGATTGACTGGATTGAAAGACTGAACAAACATTTTGATAATATGAACGTGGCCAACACACTGCAACACACGTTAACGTCAGCGTTATCTGCGTTTCACTAAACTCGACAACTAGGTTGTTGCCACTGTAGCAGTGAAGCTACTTACCTTCATTGGAGAAGGCTAAACGCTCTGGTGTGTTAGCAAATCAGGGTCGGTGTTAGAATTTTGAAAGTAGCATAATGTAACGTAGTATCGTTAGCTTTCCGATTCGTCATTTTAAAATCGATTTATCAATCGGTTCATAGTACATTTAAACCGATCCAGGAGTTTGCCTTCCGATGCACTCGCATTGTTAATGTTCAGAATGATTTCAAAGACGTATCGGTTAATCTTTACACCCCTAATTTCTACCATATATTATACATTACATGATCAAGACAATTTGATTACCGTATATTACACATGCATTGTGAACACAAGTGAAAGCACTGCTGCAGGAATTGAACAGTATACAGTAGTTAGTCATTGTATTTAGTAATTAGTATAAAAAGTGAAAAAGTGTTATTACCCAACATCGCTTGGAGCACCATTTAATATTTTGTAACAGCTAAAATTGTTGGTACTGTACCTTTCCATGGAAAAGAGAAAAAAAAAACTCATTTTTTTCTTGGAAATAATATACAACTATATTGTACCTGAGAGATCACGTAAAATTAAGAAATGAAGCACTCAAATGTTACGATATTAGTAAAGTTATCCAGGCAGCTTATTCCCAACTGTGAAATATGGCCAAAGTGCACCCTTTTTAACTCAACAATATGCAGTTTATTACTAGTAGGTTAGACTACTGCAATGCACTCCCAGAAAAGCATATAAAGAAATTGGTACTCATACAGAACTTTATTGCTAGTTTTTTTAGATCAAGAAGAGAGATTGCATCACCCCTGTGTTCGCTGAACTGCACTGGCTCCCTGTTTCCTATACAATCGATTTTAAGGTTCTGTGAATTACTTGCAAAGTTCTAAATGGCATAGCACCCTCATATAGAATTTTTTAATATATCCTCAACCACAAAGTAACCTTAGATATTCCAATGCTAATCTTTAAGTTGTGCCCAAAGTGCTCCACAAACAAAGTGGAGAAGCTGCTTTCAGTGCCTTAAGCGCAAAGCTATGGAACACTCTTTTACATCAAACAGGCAAATTCTGTCAACATCTTGAAAAAAAGACTGGAAAACATACTGTATATGAGAGCCTTTAATTAACTCACTTTTATATTTTAGCCTATTCTTCATGTTATTTTACATTGTACTGCTGCTATGTACAGTGTCTTTCAATTTTTACAGCATTATTTGTATTTTATGTGGTGTTGTATCTATCTCCTTACCATCTTGTGATTTCTCATAATCTTTCTCAATTCTCATGCAATTATTACATTCTCCCTATTATTGTGTTAAATGCTCCAAATGTAATGGTACATTAGCCCTTTGTGCATCAAACCATACATTGAGATACTTCCACAGACATTTCCATATCCTTCTAGATATCCCATTTCAGCCATGAAAATGATAGAAGAATGAAACCTCTGCTTGTTGTCTCAAATAATTAACCATGAGGCCTTTTCCTCAGACTACACTACCAATGTTTAAGAGCAAGACCTTTGTAGTAAGAAGGCGTTTCAGTGATTTCCTTGGGCTGTATGAGAAACTCTCAGAGAAACTCTCACAGAACGGTTACATCGTCCCTCCACCACCAGAAAAAAGCATTTTGGGTAAAAAAAAAAAAAAATCTCTTATTAAAGAATCTGTATCTATTGTTTGTTCCATTACTTATGTGTTTAATTTAAATGTGTCTGTTTTACAACAGGGATGACAAAACTGAAAGTAGGGAAAGAGGACCCCTCATCTGCAGAGTTTGTTGAGAAGAGGAGAGCTGCTCTGGAGAGGTATTGTCTTGAGCACGTCATATACAAAATACACACATAAAACATAAAACATTGCAATGCCTTTAGTCAACCCGACTTTGGAATTTCAACATGACAAAAATCTATTTCGCTTTTCAAATTTTTTGGATTGCAACTGTATTGCACACACATTCACTGCTATAGTTGTAAGTGAATGTGTGTGTCAGGCTGATGAAAAAAACACATTCTGCACTCAGTTGATCTCCTTGATCCCCTAGATATCCAGCAGAGAAGTAAAATCATGTAATGAGTCTCCTAGAAATCTTGAGAGTCTGTACGCTGCAAAATTTGCTTATCTAACTAAATGTTATTAATCTTATATTAAGATCAAATGATGTAGTTGGTATTGTTTTTAAAATAAAGAGACTTACCTAGTACCTTTCTCGTAAATGATTTGACATAATTAATAACACATTTTATTTTTTGCAGTTATCTTATTTTTTGCCATCACGTGACTCATAACCTAACCTTCACTCGGGTCCAATATACATAACATGGAGGTGCTGACTGGCTCGGGTTTATTGTTTATTGTTTATACTGTAGGATCCCCATTAGCTGGGGCATATGTCCCAGCTGTTCTTCCTGGGGTCCAGGAATTCATTACATCAGATTAACAAACCTTAGATTGATAAGACTCCATACATACAAAGTATTTGAGCCCATGCTGAAGTTGACTAAAAATAGGAATATAAAATAATCTTTTGACAATTGATCTTAATGTCTTAATAAAAAAATGACTAAAAATTCAACCGCTAAGGACACCAATTTTCTTTGTGATTGAAGAATGTATCGTAAATAAATAAATGTTCTTCCTTCAATACAGGGGGCGTACTGTAAGTATTTGACCCCTATGTTAAATTCCCATATAGCTAGGGCCGAATACGTGAAAAATCATGAAAATTGGGCACCTCTGGAAAAGTTTTTGATTTTTGGCAGGGTGTTGGGTATGGGCCTAAGGTTTTTAAAAATCCATGGATACAAGTTGGGGTGGCCCCCCCAGTTACCATAAAATCCAAAATGGCCCCCACTGAAAAGAGAAAAGGTTATATCTCAGTTTCCTTTAGTCATAAATTGTTGTATAATGACACTTTTTATACTTGATTTGATACAAGGAATGATCATGTTGATATTATCTTCCCATATTCGGGTCATTTTCATGTCAAATGTATTGCCATGGTCACTTTTTGCTTGAAAAAGGTCCATTTCTCTGAAATTGAATAACATAAAAAAGATTATTCAGGCCTCTAAACCCATACATTCATCCTTAAGGAATAATATTGAACATGTTACCATCATTCTAGTATTGTAATATTGTTTAGCAAATGCCTTTACCAGAAACTGTCTATTTCTGAAATCAATACATCATAGTCCAGCAGCCAAATGCCATAATTTAGGTGACCCTGCTTTTGTCGGTTAAAGTTTTTTTTGTTGCAGAATCTAGTAGACTAGGGGTACCTCTTTAAGATTAAGCAGGGTGCCCGGTGAAATCCCTTGGGCAATTTCGTATATTAAGCCTTTCTTGTCCAATGTGTTGAATATACAGTAAGGCGGAGATACTACAGGTGAATAGGGTAAACAAATTAACAAGCAGATATCCCTATGAAACTTCACCAGTTGATTGCCTAGATCAATATGAAAAATAAATGTATTACAAGTTTTCTGTAATTTAATGTTTGGATAGGCAAATTAGGCAAAATACAATTAAATATGCGCTAATTTGCATAAACGTAAAGATAAAATATGAACATTGGATAAAGCCAGTTTAATTTTTTTCTCTTTTCATTTTGTTCACATAAGAGATTGAATGTATTTAACAGAGGGAATTGTGGATATCTCGTTCAGTTATTCAGTAAATAAGGAAATAATGCCAATAGCCTTTAAAAAGTCAATTTTCGCTATGTTTTTAGGAATAACATGTCATGCAAATCAGGCTAAGAATAATATATAAACAAGCCCTTCTGTAAAAACCTTATAATTAAGGTCAGGTATGAGACTGAAAAGTTTGGTGTATGTAGATGCTTGTGAAGTGGAGATTTTGTTCTCAGAGTGAGAGAGGAAACTCATCCATGGGTGCTAGCATCTCTCACTTGCACATCTCTTAAGGGCCGTTCACACCCAGAACGATAACTATAATGATAACTATCATGAAATATCATCAAAATCATGAAAAAATAGGAAATACCTCCTATCACTATCCTATCAAATGCAATCAACTCAAATAAAATGTACTTAAATACAGTCCAAGTGAGATAGCACCCATGGATGAGTTTCCTCTCTCACAACAAAATCTTCTTTTCACAAGCATCTACATACAGCAAACTTTTCAGTCTTATACCTAACCATGTTTAGAAGGTTTTTACAGAGGGGGTTGTTAATATATTATTCTTAGCCTGATTTATATGAAATTCTATTCCAAAAAACATGGCGATTTTTTTATATATATATATACAGTATATGTTGGTAATATTTTCTGATTTACTGAATAACTGAATGAAATATCCATAATTCCCTCTGTAAGATACTTTGATCTCATCTCTTATGTCAACAAAATGAAAAGAAAAAATTTAAACTGGCTTTAGCCAATGTTCAGATTTTATCTTTTTGAGTTTATGCAAATCAGTGCATATTTAATTACATCACGCCTAATTTGCATGTTCAAACATTAAATTACAGAAGACTTGTAATACATTTAATTTTCATATTGATCTAAGCCAGACCTATTCAACTAGCGGCCCGCGGGCCAGATGTGGCCCGCTTCAAATTTCCTGTGGCCCGCGTGTCTCGTCATGAGAATGAACTCGCTTTGACGGGTGTGCACACTCACAGATCTTCATATGATTGGCGAGTAGCGCACTGTCGGCCTGCCCCTATTGGCCAGACTAATTCTTCCAGTTATCTTCACTCAGAGAACACAGCACATCACTACACAAACTGACATTTCCAAATGTGTAACTAGTTTTAAATGTTATCATTAAATGTTGATTAAATTACGATTTCTTACCGCCAAAGATTCTAAACCTCGAGCGTGCGCAAATCAAAAATGTTACAATCATACCCGGTCTCCGTTCCTCCGAGCCCTCGGGAAAGTTAGTGAAGGAGCTGTGGTTTGTAGAGAATTGCCTCTTGACTTTATATTCCTTCTTTACAGCGATGGATTCGTTGCACAATAAACATGAAAGTCTCGTACTTGTTGCAGAGGGTAAAATTAACGATTCTCGTTGTCAATTAGACGTTTCTTTAGACAGAGCCATCTTCACTCCACTCGTGGGAATGTTATTGTTTGTGATTTGCGCAGGCTCGAAGTTTAGAATCTTTGGCGGTAAGAAATCGTGAAATAGATAAACAGAGGCAGAGCTGGCATTACTTTTTCTTTAAATTCAATGCTAAGTATATTTGAGAGATTGGCGCTGTAGGCTACTGTGTGTGTTTGAAACACTTATGAGCCTAATTATCTTGAAGTAGGCTAGTTAAATCAAAACTGCAATTTTTCCCACTGATGCATGATATGGCAGCTATCAGACATCAGGTATGAAATACTATGGTTAGCCTGGGTGTTTTCAAATACTTGTAGTTTGTGTGGCAGCCTATCACCTGTGAGAAGATTTTTTTATGGATATGGATAATAGGCTATGTTCTTAGTTTCTATGCCAGTGTATAAAATTCAATTGAATTGAACTGAATTTTACTCTGATTTTATAAAATATTGTTGGATACAATTATTTTGCGGCGTCTTATTTTATGCGGCCCCTGAAAACCCAGTGATTTTTCCATTTGGCCCTCTTGGTACTGAAGTTGAATAGCCCTGATCTAAGCAATCAAGTGGTGAAGTTTCATTGTGATATCTGCTTGTTATTTTTTTTTACCCTATTCACCTGTAGTATCGCCGCCTTGGAGAAAGGCTTAACAAAATTGCCTAAGGGATATCACCGGGCACCCTCCTGAATCTTAAGAGGTACCCCTAGTCTATTAGATTCTGCAAAAAAACAGGTGTGACCCCATGGCTGCCTGACTAAAAGCCAAATATAACTTTTCACTGTGGCATAGTTCTGAAGTGCTTACTTAAAGGGCGTATTCACACCAGGAAGGTCCGTTAGTTCACTTGCTTTGGTCCGGACCAAGTCCGGACCAATAGGCTCCAGCCTATTTCCATCCAACTAGCTTTCTGTCGATAAAATGCTGTGCGTGATGACGTCACAAACCCCTAAAACGAACTGTCGCAAAAGTCTTGGTGTATCGCCAAAAAAATCTGCCTTTGAGCCGTTTCCATACAGAATTTTGGGTATGTCGCAAATTAGCTACCTTTTACTTTCCATGTGACACCCTCTTCCACCCCCTTCCACAAACTAACAAAAATGGAGAGATTAGTCGGACAGTTTTTTAAATTTGCCAGCTAACAGTAATTTCAGTGTCTATCAAAAATAGCTGTGATACCATTTTCCTCAATTAAATTGAGGAAATACCGGCGGGTCTCCTCATCTGTCCATGCGAACCGCTCGCGATATTTGTGTTATTTCAACGTGATGATAATGCATCATGGGATACATGAATGTGCGATAAAGCCTTTTTTCCCGACAAAAAGTGTTTCCAATCTAATTTTTGCGACATTTGAAGAATCGATATGGTGTTAATGCGCGTAAGTTAAACGGAAAAATATTCTGTCGACATTTGCAAAATTCTGTCGCTAATTAGCGTTTCCATCAGCTATATCGGTAAAAAATAAAAGCGCTAAAATATTTTCTCGCAAAAACGCCTTGGATGGAAACCTGGCTTACTGTCCTAAGTGAATTAATGCCTAGTTTGTCTGTCTGTCTCTCCCAGGTTTCTCCAAAGGGTTTTGTGTCATCCATCACTGTTGCAGGACCCTGATGTAAGAGAATTTCTTGAGAAAGAGGAGGTAGGAATGGGTTTTAATTTTCTCGCTTATCTTGATTTTTAAATCTTGAAGAAAAAACTGTTCTCAGTTGCTTTCTCCTGATCTGATCTAATGCTTTTACTTATCAGATGCACTCATTGTTTTACTGCATTTAATGACTTTTAATTATGTTTTATGACTGTCAATTATGTTTTAACTCCATGTTAATTACATTTCCATATTTATTGATTTTTTTAAACAAGCTTTAGTATTTTACTCATTATTTTATTATCATCATTTTACAGTTACTCTCTCTATGGTTTCTTGACTTTTGTCTATGTAAAACACATTGCCTTGGTGTATGAAATGTGATATACTGTAAATAAACTGGCCTTGCCTGGGGATTTGCATCATTTTGAATACGTTAGACCGGCACATCCGGCAACTTGACTCGCGACGAACGTTCCCGCCCCTTTTTGGGGGAAACAAACTCCGTCTCCCATTAACTCCAATGCAAATTAGGCTCAATAAACGTAATTCGTACTGAAAACGTAGGAGTAAATGATAACAGAAAACACAACGAATCAATAGGACCACTCAATATATTACCACTTTGCCGGTCGTTGACCATGAAAAATACGTTCAAAAGCTTAATTCAATCAAAGTAAAAACATGTCCCTTCGGTCTCCCGAGTAGCCTGCTAGCAGTAGCAGTGGCCAGTGTCATACCCGGACATACTCTTATCTCATTGAATCTCCAGTTAAATAACTAAATTGTTTTCCTGTATTTTTGGCCTCTTATTTTAATTGTAATGTTGTGTAGTTGACTGACAGGCTTGGATGTAAAGTATGTTCGTTAGATAATTCCAACATATGATAATTTCTGTCATAGCCGATAGCCTAGCTGCTAGTGTTAGCCAAGTGTTAGCCTAGATTTCCGTTTTCGTTGGTCTGATTTATTTTTGGTGTAGCCTAATGTTAGGGGTTCTTAGCTTTGTGGTTGGTACACCCAACCACACAGCAACTTCTCGGCATGTCTGTCTACCGCGAACACTGATCTATAAATAATAAGTTATTCGTTATAGATCAGTGACCGTGAACAACACCCGTTCACTTTGGCTTGTTTCAGGCTTGTTCTGAGGGCTTGTTTCCCCAAAAAAGGGGCGTGGAGCAAACAACCTGCTCTGTGTGACGCGACGCCGGTCGAACGTATAACAGTTGGTTTCCTAGCAACGGGAACGCTGGCCGCTTAAGCCGCTCCGTCTGACTGTATTTATTCAGATTATTTTACATTTACTATTTTATTCCTGATTATCTTTCCTTAATTATTGTACATTCGTTTAGATTAGCTGCACAGTCATAGATAGATTTTTTACTTCAATTGTTTATTTCGTTTTTCCATACTTTTTCCATTGATGCCTGCCTCTGCGCTCTACCTGCGCTGCCGGATCAGCGCTTAATCAGCTGTTCTATTCTGCCGATTGCTATCAGCGAGAAATCTGGTGACTGGTCCACTGTTGACGCAAAAAAACAATTCTCTGCACTGCCTGCTAGTGTCTCTCTCCCTTCCCACCGTGTCCTAGCTGGTGTCGGTTGACTGTTTGGAGATTGAGGCTTTGTGCTAGCCAGGCCAGGCTTGTTTGCGTTTGAATATGATGACCTTATGATACACTGCCGCTGAACTTTTTGAGGCATGTCTTGGCTGGTACCTGCGCGACTTCACTAGCACACGACAAGTTGTGTAGCGGAGTTTGCGACTGGCTGGCCATGGGGGCCTTGCGGTACACAGCATTTGAGCTGAAACAGATCACTTCCAAAACTGCCACACTCAACGACGAGACTCTCCATCTCTTCCGGGCAGCGGGGATTTCTCGTAGAAAACGGTACATCCATCGGGGCTCTGGTCGCTCCCGCACCCAGAGGGCTCCCGAGGGTAGCGCTACAGTGGACAACCTACAACGTCCTCTTGGATCGTCTCTGCACGGTGCCTGCACTCAACGATTGCCAACACCACAGCGCAGCAGCGTCCCTCATATGGCGACGGATTCTCTGGTGCCATCCACCAGAACAGTCCTTGCGCTGACTAGTTCTACTCCGGCTGACGTCTCGGACATCGGATCACATGACACGGACTTACCATCTGACCGTATGCCTATTGCATCTGCATCTACATCTACATTAACCAACCCCTTACAGTTTCCCATCACTCCTGATGTCACTTCTAACTTTGATTTCAACCCATGTATCTTTAAGAACAGAAACGGTGTTGGGTTAATTCACTTGAACATCAGAAGTTTAATTCAGAAATTTGATTATATAAATGTCTTAGTCTTACAGACAGCCCCTGATATACTTGTTCTGAGTGAAACTTGGCTTAAAAGTAGTATCAACGACAATGATATAGCTCTGCATGGTTATAACGTGTATAGAGTGGATAGAATTGGAAGAGGAGGAGTCATTTATGTTTAGAGGAGTCATTTATGTTAAGTCTAATTTTTCTGTAACAATTTTAAATGCCATCACCATCCAAAATAATTTTGAATTTCTTGCACTTAAGATTTACTTAAGATTTACTTAAGATTAAGTAAATCTTTCAATTAAGTTATTATTTCAATAAAGGTTGAATGAATGAATGAATGAACATATTTCTCTTTATCTGTGGTTTTTAGCTAGTTACATGGCAGTAGGCTAAGTAAAATAGCAATATTTCAAAGCTAAGGTACATCTGAATCCTGGGATATGCCCACTTGAAAACGGGAGGGATGGAACTAACGTAGCCATAGTAACCATCCATTTAGAAATAGTAACAACAGTGTGTCCTGCAAGTTGAGAAACAAATTGATATTTGGTTTTATAAACAAGACAGTTTCAGCGATTACATTGTTTCAATTACAACAGCAAATGAACACAACGCAAGTAGCAACAGTGGTATAAGCGAGGTAATGGACTCCATGGTGTTCAGTTCACAGAAAGAAGTGCACTTATGAGCTGCCACGTTGGGGCAGTTTTGCCACCTGGAACATGCAATTCTTTCTGAGAACCGAATGCCGTGTCATCCATTATCCCTTATTTATGGAGGCTTTTGTCTGTGGTTGGTTGTTCTAACAGTTGCCAGTTTCATAAGCTGTTTTTTATTTCACCAGTTACCCAGGGCAGTTAACACACATGCATTCAGCGGCGCCGGCTTCTTAAAGATCATCAACAGGGCCACAGATGCGGTCACCAAAATGACCATAAAGATGAACGAATCAGATATAGTATGTAAGATTCAGCTGGGTTTTTATATTGTTTTTCTTGAAATTGACATTATTTAAAAACATGTATTTTCCATCTTGAGCTTTTTGTGGTTGCAGAAAATCACCTGTGTTATTGGACTGTTGATGGGCTATTTTATTAGTGTTTTTCCTTGTACTGCTCCAGTGGTTTGAAGAAAAACTTCAGGAAGTGGAGGGTGAGGACCAGCAGCTAAGGAAACTTCATGTCTTGGTGGAGTCGCTTGCCAATCATAGAAAGGGTAAGAACCCCAGTTCCCTGGTAGAGAGAATGCTGTTAAGAACACAGAATACAAAATCAATCAGTAAATGAGTAAATCATTTTAGTCTAGACTGTTTGAATACTGAATACAACTTGTGCTTTGTTCACATATCAGACCTGTCAGCCAATACAGCGATGTTTGCCAAAAGTATTGGGATGCTGGGCAGCTCCGAGGACAATACAGCTCTCTCACGTGCTCTCTGTCAGCTGGCGGAAGTGGAAGACAAGATTGAACAGTTGCACCAGGAGCAGGCTGGAAATGATTTCTTCATTTTTGCTGAGTTGCTGGCTGATTACATTCGTCTTCTGGGAGCAGTTAGGGTATGAATAATTGTCATTAACACTTAACACATATAGGACACCACTGAAAACTCACAAATGATTAGAAATATTATAGTTAAGCTGGGCATATACACTGTGATTATAGTGATGTTTTTGTTATATACCAACTCTGAAGCAAATTTCATACAGTGTAAAACCAAAGGTCACGATTCATGTGCTCATATAGTGGGGTCGTATAGGGCTCAGTCATTTCAAATTCGTGTTAAAGTTTGGTTTTCACTTCCAAGTTGAAGTTTAGGGTCTACAGAAAAATTTGAGTCCGAGTGTCAAACACACAGATAAAAAATGGCCTCTAGGGGGCGCCGCAAAATATATAAACTGCTACAATTTTTGATTCGATTTTCCAATTTTAACAAATGAGGTATGTATGGATTCAGAATTAAAAGGAGAAACAGGTATGCCAAGCATTTGGTGACCAAATAAAAATAAATACACTTTTAGCCCAAAATATTACATGGACACAAGCAAAATTATGCTTTTTCAAAGATAAAGTCTGAAAATGTCCTCACAGTTGCTAAGGAATTGTACTTTTTAATGTTATTTCACAAGTCAAGACTGTGTGGTGATTAAACTGAAATTGAAATGCTCCTCACTCTTCTATTCTATGCCCTAGGGGGCGCCGCAAAATGTAGTAACAGCCATAAACTTTCTATGTATGGATTTAGGATCAGGAGTCTCAACTTTTTTCAGTCAATCAATCAATCAATCAATCAAGCCATCATTTATTCACAATAAATTTTCACATAAGAACTTTATATCTGGAAGAAAGTAAATCAATAACAATAAGAAGATAAACAATATTTTTTCTGGCATTCAAAAAATGAACAGAAGACCATAGGGCTAACATTTATTCTGAGAACTTCACTCTACAATGATAACTATAATTTACTTCTTTGATTTAATCTATGTCAGTCTTAGAAGTTCTGACATGTGCACTTTAACTTCGCCTTCATGCACTTGCACCGAGAACTGGCAGGTCGACTTGTACAAGTACTTGTACCACCACACTTCACATCTAGTTGGAATACGTCTTTGGCAAGTGGTAGCGTAGTACAAATGGGAAGAAGTTTGCTGTCCTCTTCTTTCCACCCATGGTCAGTGGGGTTGTTGTCAGGCATTATTGACCTAAATGAATGAATACATAAATGCATGGGTTTTTTTTTGATTATATAGTACTCAAATCCATACAGGTGCATACTTACATGTGGGCTGTTGTCCACATGCTTGCTTGGAAGACACTCCTTTTGAGATGTAGATCCAAAGCATCCATCTTCTGTGAGAATAGCCTCATTCGAAGAAGAACAACATCATTTTCCTCATTTGATTCACTGGAGTACAGCCTACAGACAAAGTTTACTGCAACTTCTTTCCTTGGAGAGGAACTCCTGTCAAGTGTGGAACTTCGTGCATCAATTTGCAGCAGGATTGCTTACCCCTGAACTTGAAAGAAGATGTGCTGTCTGATCCCGTGAATGCGTGGAAGAGAGCCATGGCTTTACATGTTTCTGTGCCCAGTTTTGTGGCGAGAGTGTTCAGGGAGATCATTCTTGATGACCATGTTGGAAACAGCCCTCCAATGGATCGCTGCAACCACGAGGAAGCTGACACTCGTGTCCTAGTGCATCTTCTCCATGCCCTCCAAACAGCATCAGTTGGGATGGTCTATACTGGAGACACAGATGTTGTAATCCTGCTGAGTAATTTCCATCATCTCAAGGCTTTGAATGCAACTGCAGAAATCTGGATCTGCTTCAAAACTGGAAAGACATCAAGAATGATCTCCCTGAACACTCTCGCCACAAAACTGGGCACAGAAACATGTAAAGCCATGGCTCTCTTCCACGCATTCACGGGATCAGACAGCACATCTTCTTTCAAGTTCAGGGGTAAGCAATCCTGCTGCAAATTGATGCACGAAGTTCCACACTTGACAGAGGAGTTCGCAACCATCGTTGAGACTCCATTCCAAACCTCTCCACGGCTGAAAGAAGTTGCAGTAAACTTTGTCTGTAGGCTGTACTCAAGTGAATCAAAGGAGAAAAATGATGTTGATCTTCATCGAATGAGGTTATTCTCACAGAAGACGAGGGATGTTGAAAGAATCCCGCCAACAATGGATGCTTTGGATCTACATCTCAAAAGGAGTGTCTTCCAAGCAAGCATGTGGACAACAGCCCACATGTAAGTATGCACCTGTATGGATTTGAGTACTATATAATCAAAAAAAAAACATGCATTTATGTATTCATTCATTTACAGTGAGGAGCACATGTATTTGATACCCTGCTAAAACAGGAATATAAAATCATCATTTGACAATTGATCTTAATGCCTTAACTCAAAAAATTAGTACAAATCAAACCGCCAAGGACACCAATTTTCTTTGTGATTGAAGAATGTATCGTAAATAGATAAATGTTTTCCTTAAATGCTAGGGGAAGGAAGTATTTGACCCCCTATGTAACCCTATGGGAATTTAACACATAGGGTTAACATAGGGGCAGGCAGATTTTTATTTTTAAAGGCCAGCTATTTCATGGATCTAGGATATTATGCATCCCGATAAATTTCCCTTGGCCTTTGAAATTAAAATAGCCCCACATCATCACATACCCTTCACCATAGCTAGAGATTGGCATGGTGCTTTTTCCAGTAGGCCTATTAGCCTGTTTGATTTGCATTGAGCTCAATGAGCATCAAACAGGCTAATAGGCCTACTGGAAAAAGCACCATGCCAATCTCTAGCTATGGTGAAAGGTATGTAATGATGTGGGGCTATCTTAATTCCAACGGCCAAGGGAACTTTATCAGGATGCATAATATCCTGAATCCATAAAATAGCTGGCCTTAAAAAATAAAAATCTGCCCGCCCCTATGTTAACCCTATGTGTTGAATTCCCATAGGGTTACATTGGGGGTCAAATACTTACTTCCCCCTAGCATTTAGGAAGAACATTTATTTATTTACGAAACATTCTTCCATCACAAAGAAAATTGGCGTACTTAGCGGTTTTATTTTTACTCAATTTTTGAATTAAGACATTAAGATCAATTGTCAAATGACGATTTTATATTCCTCTTTTTAGGCAACTTTAGCATGGTATCAAATACATTTTCTCCTCACTGTAGGTCAATAATGTCTGACAACAACCCCACTGACCATGGGTGGAAAGAAGAGGACAGCAAACTTCTTCCCATTTGTACTACGCTACCACTTGCCAAAGACGTATTCCAACTAGATGTGAAGTGTGGTGGTACAAGTACTTGTACAAGTCGACCTGCCAGTTCTCGGTGCAAGTGCATGAAGGCGAAGTTAAAGTGCACTGTCAGAACTTCTAAGACTGACATAGAATAAATCAAAGAAGTAAATTATAGTTATCATTGTAGAGTGAAGTTCTCAGAATAAATGTTAGCCCAATGGTCTTCTGTTCATTTTTTGAATGCCAGAAAAAATATTGTTTATCTTCTTATTGTTATTGATTTACTTTCTTCCAGATATAAAGTTCTTATGTGAAAATTTATTGTGAATAAATGATGGCTTGATTGATTGATTGATTGATTGACTGAAAAAAGTTGAGACTCCTGATCCTAAATCCATACATAGAAAGTTTATGGCTGTTACTACATTTTGCGGCGCCCCCTAGGGCATAGAATAGGAGAGTGAGGAGCATTTCAATTTCAGTTTAATCACCACACAGTCTTGACTTGTGAAATAACATTAAAAAGTACAATTCCTTAGCAACTGTGAGGACATTTTCAGACTTTATCTTTGAAAAAGCATAATTTTGCTTGTGTCCATGTAATATTTTGGGCTAAAAGTGTATTTATTTTTATCTGGTCACCAAATGCTTGGCATACCAGTTTCTCCTTTTAATTCTGAATCCATGCATACCTCATTTGTTAAAATTGGAAAATCGAATCAAAAATTGTAGCAGTTTACTATTTTGCAGCGCCCCCTAGAGGCCATTTTTAATCTGTGTGTTTGACACTCGGACTCAAATTTTTCTGTAGACCCTAAACTTCAACTTAGAAGTGAAAATCAAACTTTAACACAAATTTGAAATGACTGAGAAAAATTACACATGCATCCGACCCCACTAATACTGCTCTCACTATGTGGTCCAATGGTTAGCTACAACTTGCTCACATTATACAGTACATGTGAAATAAACACGTTGGACCCACCAAACCTGGAACTGTGTGGCTAATAAATCATCAAATCACCGAAATGCCATACACTTTCCAAGGACAAATTTGCTGCCTTGCTCATATGTGACCCTTCAAAGCAAAATCAGTCGCTTTGCGCACAACGTTATTTTGAGAAAATCCACAATAAACAAACTTCCAGCTTAAAATGTTGAATTCCACGTTTTCGCATAATTCGGCAGTATACAGTCTACAGTTTCATATCGTGAACTCATTTCACGGAAAAACATACGTTTTGACTGTTAAACTCGGCGAAGATTCAACACATTTGCAGTCATTCCCGTTGTCCCCGCGTCGCTTAAAAAGGTGATTTTCTCCTCTTCTGGCATATCATGACAGGAGAACCATGTCAACTTTGTATGCGGTTATCTTAGTGATAGTTTGTGTAATACCCTCGATATACATATCGTTGGAAAGCTTAGTTTATGGCCGTTCATGTGAGCACAATGACTTGTAACTTTTTGTAAATTTAACCGAAGCGACTGGTTTCGCTTTGCAGGGTCACATATGTGTTCTGTGTGGCAAAACATCTCAAATATATGCCTGTGTGTGGACATGCAGGTGGCTTGAAAAAAGTTGGCTATAATTTATACAGTACAATTTGTAATGAGAACTGGGTTTACTACTACTACTCATAATAATAAATATAGCTGCAAGCAGCAATGAGGGGCCAAGCAGTAGGCAGGAGTAACCATGACAACTCAGTGCTGATTGCTCAATGCTGCAAACAGACATATACCGTAAGCTGTCAGAGCAAGTTTTATGTATATCACGTCAAAAGTTACATGCCAAGGCTGTGTCTGAAACATCAGTACGCACGCTGGGCAGTGTGCATTTTCCGGAAGTTACATCAGAATAGACTGTCCGAAAGTCAAGCGCTCTCACTAGTTGGGTACTTCGTTTGGCGTGATTTCCAAGCGTGCATCGATGCATCTTTTTTGCCCTCAGGTATCCCATAATCCATTGCGCAGCGCAGGTCAAGCTCCACACGTCATGCAAATTGTCAACACACCCCCCTCCCCGAGTCAGGTGACGCCAACTAGTTAGTGCTGTCCAAATGTAGGTAGGGACGCATACTGAGGAGCAAGCTCAGAATTCCGGTTAGCATCATTCCTGCAGAAAGTTGATTAAAACTCTTACATTTGTCACTCTTGCACGAGTTGACTGATGATCTCAATACCAATGTTTTGCAACTCCAAAACTCGAAAGGAGAAAAAGTGAAACTGAACAGTCCAACCAGTAAACTATGATAAACTAGCCAACTATGCTACGTTGTTTACATTTTGAGGCTTCAAGCAGACAGCTGAATTAAAGAGGCGGAGTTGTAATATGAATAGTAGGCTACAATCAATCTGCATAAAGTGTGCTGTCATGAATATCAGAAATCTCAGTATGTAGAATAGGCCTATTTAAATAATTTTGTAAAGAATATATTCTTTTATTGTGTTTCAAGCTTTTTCTAGGCTATAGCTTAATCTATGCCCATCTCTAATACATATATAGGCTATATATAAATATATAAATTAAAAGCGTGGTTCTTCTTGTTCTTTACGCATCTCAGACTTCCAGATGTAAACAGGAGACGATACGTCTCCTGCAGAAACTGCAAGGTTGCCATAGCGGATAGGGACACAGGGGGCGGGAGGAAATATTACTGTTTTCGATGAAACTGGTCAGTCAAGCAAAACAACGATTTCTGAGCGATTTTATGACTATGAAAAAGTTGCATAGGGTCTCTTTAAAACTTAGTAGTCGAAGGGTAGAAGTGGGTGGAATGAGACACAGCCTATGTTGTGGGGTTATGCTGAATGATGTTGCAGGCAGCATAACATTCTCCACGACATCTCCAGACCCTTTCGTGTCTGTCACATGTGCTCAGGGTGAACCTGCTCTCATCTGTGAAAAGCACAGGGCGCTAGTAGCAGACCTGCCAATTTTGTATGCTATGGCAAATTCCAATTGAGCTCCACGGTCCTGGGTAGTGAGCACAGGTCCCTCAAGAGGACCTTCGGGCATTCAGGCCACCCTCATGAAGTTTGTTTCTGACAGTGTGGTTTGAGACATTCACACAGGGTTTAAAATTAGCACCCGCCACTCGTCAAATGCGGTAAAAATATGTTTTGGCGGACAAAAAAATAGGCTTACTCGCCAGTGGCCGGCTTAATTTCCCAATATAATGTAAACGTTTAAATCGCTAAAACGGTCTTGTTTGTAGAACTACTTCTTTCCGCCACAAATTTCTATTACGTGCAGGACAAACTGCCGTTACTAGTTCTAAATGGATGGTTGCTATGGCCAAAGGCTAGTGAGTTGTTCGTTAGTTCTATCAAAGATCCTTCACTATCCGCTCAGTTTTAACCCTCTCTGGTTCTATCTCTCCTGTTGTCAAGCAATGTAGCCTAATTAAACGTTAGCTCGCGTTGCGTCTGATTAGGACATGCTTTTAGCTTTGAAACATCACTATTTTACTTAGCCTACATGCCATCCAACTAGCTACCATTCACCTCCGTCATATACTACGTTCTGAGCGTCTGTATTTCAGCTTGGATGCAACGTGACAGACAGACTTCACAACTTCACATTGTATCGTGGAGTGATTTATTATTAACGTCAGAGTTGATTATCATGGGATATTTAAACTCATGGAACGTCTCTCGGCCAATCAGGAGCAAATAAATAGTTCCATCAAACCCAATTGTTTTATAAAGTATGATGAAAATAAATGATGTTTCTTCTAACAGCCTCAGAAAACAGTAATTAATATAGTTCCCTACTTACAATTAATTAATTGATGAACAATTAACAGAATTTCATACCATTTTACTATTATAAAAAATTAGTGGCTGGTAAAAATATATTTTGGCCGGTAAGTATTCACACCTTGCCTGCCATTGGCTGGTAGGTCAAAAAGTTAATTTTATACCCTGCATTCACACCAGCGGCCTGCTGGAGGTCATTCTGTTGGGCTCTAGCAGGGCTCCTACTGTTCCTCTTTGCAGAAGGAGCAGATACTGATCCTGCTACTGGGTTAAGGACCTTCTACCACCCTGCCCTGCTCTCCTAGATCTCCTAAATTAATGGCAGAATGTTGGTCCATTATGACACCATGGCTCTAGCTCCCAGACTCTTGATTGCGAACACCTTGCAGAGTTTTAAGCCATCTGGCAGCTGCATAATTATGAAGCTGGGCTGGGCTGTCTTTGTCTATGAAGGTGTGTGCATGTAACTTTTGACCTATATCTCCGATTTTCCAAAATGAGGTACCATTAGAATCATTGGATAAAGCAGAGTTCCATGCCCTTGGAAATAGAGCTCCACAGTCCCGCCCCTCCTCCGAGAGAGGTGCTTGTCCGGAAGAAAATTTCTCATTCATTTCTCCCATTGACTTCTGGAAAAATCCGGATATAAAGAGTTTTAGACCATGCCTTAGGCTAACCAGCTACGATGTGACTCATAAGCATATAACTTGTAATTTCGAGTGAAAAAATGAACAGAAAATGTAAAAAAAGCGAAAGGTACAAGACTGTGTACATATCTTAAATTCCTAGTTAGAGAACTCAAATCCCATGATGCTTTGCAAACGTACACACATTTCCAACGTTTGCAGCCTAACGATAGTTTAACATGGTTCCATATTAATCTGAGAAAAGAAGATGATTACTTCCTACCGTTTCCATTGAGTAAATTCAACCTTCAAGATGAGAAAACTGTTCTTTTTCGGAAGACCACACATCGGTCCTGACAGCCCTGCAGCCATTTTAAGTTTTGAAGTTCCAGCGAGACGCTAGCCGGACATGGGCGCGGGAAAAATTGAGTACAGTTTGTTTGGGATTGCCATGGCAACGGCGATCTCTACCAATCAAAGGCTCTGTTTTCACCAGTTTTACACGGTAGGGTGTTGGGTAGTGTAGTACTCTCGTTAAATCGTGAATAAAACATTGTTTTCTCAAAAACAAGGTTGATGCCCCGTTAACTTTTGACATCTATATGAGCCAGTATAATCGCTTAGTCACATCGTAGCTGGTTTTAAGTCTACCATGGACGATTACGATTTTATGGCTTATTCTCCAGTTGTCAATGGAGAAATTGTATTGGATTTTTACTTCCGTACAAGGCTGTGGGCAGGACTGTGGAGCTCTATATGCAATTCACCTTTGGCTAAGTCCCGCCTATCGAACGCGGATGAGCCAATGGCAGTGCAGTAGCTCTGCACATGAAGATAGAGTCTGACAGTTTCACCAAAGATACTTAAATACCCAAGATGAAGCAGCTCAGGCATTTACAATGGGATGGAATTGTACACACTTCCTGTCTCCTAAATATGCGTGTCATAATGCTTCGACAGAACATTCCATTTGTTTATACTTGATGCCCTTGTGGCACAGAGAGGGTTATTGTGTGGTTATTTTTTAGTCTATGGTGGTTATGCTACATAACAGAGATACATTATACCCACCATTGTATTCAGGAGAAAGAGCTTGTTAACATGGTATAAAATATCTTCAATAAGGTTGAGGAGAACACACATATTTCTTTTAAATGTAACCCCTACAAACCAATTTATCAAGATTAATCTAATTTTCCCCCAATTTCTGTTGTAAATACAGAAAAACCTAGAGTGTATTTGAAACTCACAATGTTGTCATCTACTCAGTGAAAAAAAAAACCCAATCAATTCATCACCTTTGATCAGAAGTTATAATCAATTCACTCATAACTTAAGTTGCAGTAACTACTAGAATTTTTAAAGGGTAGAATGTTTTCATGTTTTTGACATTTGCCCCAAAAATACAGATAATGGTCATGGTCAAGATGTTTTACCATCTAAATCTTTAACTAAATATGGGGGCTAAGTGTGGAGGACAGGCAAAAGCTGATGTACAGAACAGCTGATGGTGACTGCTTCTCTGTGTGCCACATTCTACTATGAAAACATGACAAAGACACTGGAACAGGTATTAGGTTTGCAAAAGGAAAACGATGTTTTTCATTTTATTTAGAAATGACTCAAACAACTTCATATTTGCAGTCGGGTGCTTCCACCCCATGTAGTTGCACGTAGGCTAGGCCTACTTATCTCCAGCCATCTGTGGGGGAAAAAACAAGTCTGAGTGAATAGGTTTTTAGCTTTATTATACATCACTTCCACATACTCTTAATCACAACCAACCATAACTCTTTTCACTAAGTATTGTTGGCTACTTGAGGACTCACAGCTTGGAGAGGTCATATCAGCTCACTACTTACAGTAGCCTAGACCTATTCCCTTGACTAAACTTTACCAGATTTCAGACGACGCCACAGGGACATAAGCCAATGCAAGCAGCCTTTTCTGGTGCTAACCAAAATTAAAGCTAGTTCCTCCAACATTTACGTGACAAACAACATCAGTCAAAATAGAAGAAATCTTTTAAGTGCCAGTCCTACACACAGATGTAATTACAGGCAAAAATAACTTTTACAAACGATTTTGGTGTAATAATATGGACAGCAAGTAGCCTAATAATAACGTAAAATTACTTATATTTACCTTAGTTCATCCAGCAGTTTCTCCATCAGACGTGAAGATGTCCCCCTGTTTCTCTTCCAGCTGAAGCAAACGTTACGTCAACTCTTGATTTATTTCACGTAGGCTAGTTAAATAGATTCGCGCCATAAATTCCTTAACCGATATATCACCGTAAAGCTTATGATGTGGCGTTTATGGGGAAGTTCTGATAAACAAAATCGGATGAAGTATGGTGGAGATATTAGACTGAACGTCAAGGGTGCTGGGCTCCAGAAATTAGAATGGGCCGAACCTGCATCTGATCGCGTGCCAGTGGATTACAGAAACAGCCAGACAAGTGACAAACAAAGTCGTTTTTCTCCATAATTGCTTATTTAAAAAAATACCATGTCGGTGTCAGAATGTGAAAAACATATGTGATTTACAGAAAATGCATTAACATTTTCAATATCGAACTGTATAAATTAAGGCTGGGGCAAAATCCAAGAAAAAAAAGATTTCTTCCATAGGGTTACATTGTAAAAAATCTCCCCCAAGTCTCCTAAAAAGGCGTGGCGCGTTCGAACCCTACGTCATAGGGGAACAGGAAGAAGCCTCCTGTGAATCGTCTCGCTTTTTCAACCGTCTCTGGTTTCACGTTATGGCTTCATAGAAATGCTTTGGAAGCCGTGATTTTTTTCCGGTTTTATATTATTTTATAGTGATGTAAATTTAAAAAGGACGGGCAAAGGAAATGTGTGGGATTAACGCAACACCGATACACAGATGATGGCTTTCAATATTGATTATACTTATTTTGTAATTATGTTAAATTAGATTAAAGTGTCTTCTCCCAGCGGTCCCCAATTTTAAGCAAAGGGTTACTCCGTAGCAAACCGTAATGAAACAGCTGCACCACATCTGTGGATTAAGCCACACAGTCAACTCAGTGTAAGTAAGATAAACACGGATGTAAGTAAGATAAACGAGGATGTTCTCAGCACTGTCAGCATTGTGTATAATATGATTGTCACTTAGAGGAGACTCGTAGATAACTATCGTTAGCATAGTTAGCTAACCGCTCCTAACGTGCTCGCCTCAGAAAAGCTTGGGTCTGTGCACAGTAGTGTACCATTTATTCACCATACATTAATAAAGTTGAAGTCATTTCGTAATATAGACTATGTTTCCGTTTATTTGCAGTAGGCTACTAGTTCCTTACATGACATTACCCGGTGTCCTTGTAGTCTAATATGCAGGCAAGTCTATCTAGCACAGTGATTTTAATTGGCTCCCTGTCTTAAGTTTGTCACGCAACAAACCTAGATATTAATTTGTATTCGTGTGTATCCATGTCGTACTGGGGTTGTTCAACAGATTTTAAATAAAATACAGTTCCGTGGCTCTGTAAAAAAGCCTCATGGGTTGTAACTTTTACAGACTGGCATACGGCTTCGATAATGAACTCCGGTCTGAACACCGGTTAGACTGACGGACTTCGCAACAATAACTAAGGGGGGCGGGGCTTAGCCAAAGGCGAATTAAAATAGCGATTTTACAGCACGACAAGATACGATTTTCCAAAATGAGGTACCATTGGAATCCTTGGATGAAGCTGAGTTCCATGTCCTTGGAAACACACTTTTGTATATCTAGCCATCACCAGTTATATACTGTTCTATAAAAATGCAACAGCTCAACCGCAGATGAGATTTGAGTATCGGTCCGGTGTTAGCCAGACTACTTAAAGTGTAAGTTTGGCGGAAATTGAAAATAAAGCTATTTTCTGAATGAAAATACATCAACTAAGCCGTGGAGTAATTTTCGCTCATCACGCAGTACAGAGCTATCACGGGCAGGAGTGACAGCCCAAAATCGCAAACAGTGGGTTAGCATGGGGATTAGAGCCACACGCTTTCAAAATCGCATTTTTAAACCACTAACATTGCTCAAAACAGCGCCAAACCTCATCAGTAGCTTGCTCTAGGTGTCTACACATAAAACGAAGCACCAATCAGTCTGTAAACTTGGGAATAGTCAGTATACACGTAGAATCAATTCGAGACCGCAACCCCGTCTGAACCACATAAATGTCTCGCGAGATCTCACACGAGAGGTCGTGGATTTTCCTTCGTGAGGAGCTGGAAGGGGTAAGAGTTCATAACAGTCTTCTTTTATAAACGTCGGGTTCATGAGCCAAGTTGTTGGTGCTTCGTTTTATGTGTAGACACCTAGAGCAAGCTTCTGACGAGGTTTGGCGCTGTTTTGAGCAAGGTTATTGGTTTAAAAATGCGATTTTGACTAACCATAGGAATAGCTCCCGTACTTCCGTGTGAGATCTCGCGAGACATTTCTGTGGTTCAGACGGGGTTGCGGTCTCGAATTGATTCTACGTGTATACTGACTATTCCAAAGTTTACAGACTGATTGGTGCTTCGTTTTATGTGTAGACACCTAGAGCAAGCTACTGATGAGGTTTGGCGCTGTTTTGAGCAATGTTAGTGGTTTAAAAATGCGATTTTGAAAGCGTGTGGCTCTAATCCCCATGCTAACCCACTGTTTGCGATTTTGGGCTGTCGCTCCTGCCCGTGATAGCTCTGTACTGCTAGATGAGCGAAAATTACTTCCTCCACGGCTTAGTTGATGTATTTTCATTCAGAAAATAGCTTTATTTTCAATTTCTGCCAAACTTACACTTTAAGGGGTGCAGCTCTGTCTCATATTCGATATGGTTTTGGTGATTTTGGAATGAGAGTTCAGACGGATCTGCAATACAGATTCAAATACCTTTTCACATTTGTCTGGTTATTATGCAAACATGCAGTTAGTAATTACTGGTGAAATTATACAAAGGTATTTAGTGCATATTATTTAGTGCATTTCTGGTCTGTTTTCTACCAGGGGTGTTTTGACCAGCGCATGAAGACGTGGCAGCGCTGGCAGGATGCTCAGAACATGCTTCAGAAGAAACGTGAAGCTGAGGCCAAGCTGTTATGGGCCAACAAGCCAGAGAAACTACAGTTAGCTAAGGATGAAATTACTGAGGTAACATTCTGTACTCTTACATTTTGTTCTACAGAGATCATAAACTCCTTTGAATTCAAAATATTTTTTATAGTGTATTTTATCAAGTGAGAATGTGATGGGACCACACGTGTAAACTAACACAGTTTCTTTGTCTGTCCTTTATTCACAGTGGGAGGCAAGGGTGACTCAGTATGAGAGAGACTTTGAAAGGATTTCAGCAACTGTTCGAAAAGAAGTCATTTGGTTTGAGGTGTGACTATGATTTCTTTAAGAATGGTATATATCTGTCTGGTATTAAGTAAACAGAAAGGGGCAAACTATAAATGATTGCATTTCTCCAACAGAGGGAAAAGGCCAAGGACTTTAAGAAACAGATGCTAAAATACCTGCAGGTCTTACTACATTCACAACAACAGGTACAGTATATTGGTTTGTCAGTGGAATACATAACATTGCCTAGGAGGAATACATGTAGTATATTTGAACTGTATTTTTCTATTCTATTCCAGCTGACAAAATACTGGGAGTCATTCCTACCAGAAGCAAAGGCCATTGCTTGATGGTGCATGTACGTTGGAGGAGAAGAGGTTCTTTTACAATTGTTTACGTTTTGTCTAAAAGCAGAACACAATAGAAATGAACACAAACAACCAGAGATGTCTAGCACACATGGCTGAAAATGCTCAGCACTGAATTGATTGTTTTGTTTTTAATGTTTTAGATGACAAAATTTGATATTTTTGGTCAAAATGAGAGATGGAATCTAGAGAAAACATATTTGTCTCCCTGGCGCAATGACTTTTCTTATGGCAAACAGGTAAGGGGAAAAAAGGCGAGTACATTGCGTAGAAAAATAAAACCAGCCAACTAGGAGGATTCAGGGGCATGTTCTTCTGGGTGAACATTTTTAAATATATTTGCTTTGCAAGCTCATTTTTAGTTATTCTAGATAACGAAGAACTGTTTAAAAACACATACTGTAAAAGGGATCAATAGGGGCCCAGAGCTGGATTACTTGGGAGTACCAGGGCCCAGTTGTTTAATCTGGATAAAAATTATCCGGATTTGAAAACTCTATGTTTTACTATTCAGGATCAGGTAATCTATTTTTCTTTTACCTCAGCTATATTGGATTGGATCACCCTGATCCAGATATGAACTTTCTGGATTACGACATCCACATTATCGGTGCCACTAATTAGGACTATGTATCACAATTTAGCCAGTGGCTATGTAAGCAACAATAGTTAGACTAGGTGGCAAGGGGTTGCTTTAAGTGTTGTATCTAAAGATACAGAAGATGGCACAATAAAACGTTATAAACATCCCCTTTCATTGTCAGTTTCTTTTAAGCAGTCAGACCCCTCATCTAATCCACAACAAATTACTACATACAATACTTTGTTTTTGTCACTGCAACAGTTAAAGAGGAACTATGCAGGATTGGCGATTTCATCTCTGGTTTCGGTTTCGTTTTTCGTTTTCGCTCGTTTTATGCTTGCATTTTCTCCGACATTTTCCCCGACAGCTTTAGCATGTATATTTATACATGTATAGGCTATATTTAAATATATAAATTGCAAGCGTAGTTCTTCGTCTCAGATTTCCAGATGTAAACAAGGAGCGATCGTCTCCTGCAGAAAGTTGCATAGGGTCTCTTTAAATAAGTGCAAATACATTATAAAAAATATAGCTGCAAGCAGCAATGAGGGGCCAAGCAGTTAGGCTGGAGTTGCCATGACAACTTAATGTTGTTATAAGTTTCATGTCTAGCAACCAAAGACTGAGATATGAAGTCACTCTCTGTTTGGCAGGATCACAATAGAGAGCCGAAGTCACGCCCTTCTACTTCCGGTCTATGGGACCTATTTCACGATTTTTTATGCACGGGAGTCAATGGAGAGATAACAATTATTTTTTGGTCCCGTTCCAGTTGGACCGTGCATTTCACATATGATGTGTGGGAATTTAAAAGATAATTTTTCACATTAATAAAGTTCTGTTTTTCGTTAGAAGTTAAAAGTTTTGTGCGAATCCGTTCAGTGGACTACATCTCTCGTCTCAAACGATGCACGTCACCAACTAGCAAACGAGAGGCTGGCTAGTTAGCTAGCTATTATGCTAGTTAACGGTTACATCTTGCTGCCAGCTAAGTCACTTAACAGTAGTGTTTGTACAGTCTATGAATGAAATACAACTTATCTGATGAGTTTAATCCTCTGACTCATGATATTTTCATCGGCAAGGGGGAAGCTCAAATAAGACCTGTTGCTGGCGCCCGTGGCTGCGAATTGGTCTAACGTCACTAACGCGACTGATGTGTTTGTAGTCGTTGGAAACACGATCTTTCACAATGTTGAAATTCACTAGTTACAACATACTTTTCAAATGTCTTGACGTGAAAAATTGTCATTAAAATTGACAAACATCATATGGGTAATTCAAGGCACAAGACAATCGGGACCAGAAAATAATTTATCTTTCTCCATTGACTGCCATAAAAAAAAAAATCCAAAGATAGGTCCCATGGAGGCAAACGGAAGGGGCGGGACTTCGGCTCTCTATGGATCTCGGTTGGCTGTGTTGGGCAAACGCTTGTGAATATGGCTGCGTGGAAGCATTGGGGAAGAAAAGAAAAGAAAAGAAAAGAAAAGAAAATCAAAAAAGAAGGATTTCAAGTGTGCAAACCTTTTTCCATTTTTTATGATTTACTCTTGTTCTGCACCTTGACCGGGGATGTGCACAAACTTTTTTACTACTTGAATTTTAAACCAGCTCTTCTCTTACCAGTAGCCTATATCCTATAGCCATACTTTAACTCATTGGCTGCCAGCGATTTTCAGTGCAGAGCGCTCCATACTGCCAGACGTTTTACAGCATTTTGACTGTTTTTCCAAGATCACCCGAACGGTGAGCTTTATGACTATGTAAACACTGAAGGTACCAAATGAAAGAGTAGACTCTCTTCTTTCACCAGGAAAAAACGGTTTGTTTCTATCATTTTCCGTTCTTTAGTAATCGTCAGTAGAACAAGGGTTAGTTTGGCTAAAAACACCTGTTTTGACCAAAACATGGAGAAAATGATCTTTTTGTGAAAATCAACTTTTTAACGTTAGCGATTCAGGATTATGTCTGCCACGATTGCACTGTTATCTCGTCAGTCTCGACAAGGTTGCTAGGGACTCTGATGGTCGCTAAAGACTCTGAACAGGACGGTAGACTTAGCAAGCTAGCACTAGCAAAGTTGTTAGTCTATATAGCAATATCCAATGTAAATGGATCATACCGTTAACGTGTTTTCCATCCTTGATGTAAGAAGTAAGCATATTTATTCCCTGCATCGCGTGCAAACTAGATCCACTGTGGTCGATCTTCAGTGTCTTGCTTGTTGCATGCTGCCTCTGCATGTGCACTATAGGCAGATACTAATCATCCAAATGGCACTGCTGTCATCTAGCGGTTGGGATCGCTAGTACAGTCTGTTTACAAGCCTGAAACTCTGCCAGATCGTTCCCAAGCCCACCCAGGAGCCCTCCCCATTGAAAAAGGCAATTGACGTCTATAGACGTCAATGGCAGTCAACGTATGTGTCTAAATTGACGTTTAAAGACGTCAATGGCAGTGAATGAGTTAATAATCAGATGTTATGCTCATTTTTGTAGGCTACACCTCACCGGCAAGCACGCACGCAAATGCTGCTTTTGCACATCTACAATATTGGCCAGGCTAGAATAGGCTTTTAGGACTGTATTTTGCCTTCGTGCAACTTTAGTTGTGCTCAATCTAAATTATTGTCAGTAAGGATAGGTCATATTACCAAATGGCGAACCTCGAAAATTATTTAGGATATAGAGCCGTGTCCATTACGCACTACAGTTATTTTTTAGGCTATTGTTTTATTTGAGTGTTTTTGTCTACCATGGCAAACATAGTTTAAACGTTCGCTCTAAACTTATGTATTTCCAATCGGCTTTCACAATCAGCTACAGCTGCGCGGCGCAGATGATCACCATGAAAACTTGCAATGTCTATACAGAACTGCTTTCACTTCCCCGAGTCGCGAACGCAACATGCACAACAATCGATATTTAGCAAACATGTATTTCCAGCTCTCAAAACCGATGAGGTCCAGATCTCAGTGGCCTCATAGCTGCCTACAGCCATGCATAGTAAGCCTAATGATAGCCTAATAGTTATGACATTAATAGCCTATTAATGACCTCATGTCGGAATGGCACGTTGTTTGAAAAAAAAAAAAGTTAAATACCGCCGAGTGGGGATATGTCGGAATGAACAGCGGATACCAGCTGGGTTGTAAAACATTCGAAAACTCTGCAACTGCAATCTGACATGTCGAGCGTCTGTTCAATACGGAAGAAGACTTTAACGTATTACTTAGCCGAAACGTGAAGAAAAAATACGAGGACTGACCATCTCGTTTCTCCGCGTTTCCCCCAATAACAAATTTGCCAAACAATTCGGGAGAAGCAGCAGACAGGAGCGCCACCACAAGCAAGCACTTCTAGCCCAAATTAACATGGCAACGTTGCCTATGACTAAAGTGTCTAAGTAGGCTAGTCCTACTAATATTACATTTGATTGGTAGCATGTTTGTAGCGCGCCAGTTTACCCATCCCCTACATCAAAACAGCTTAGAATCAATCAAAGAATCAGCTGTGTCGGCGGTAGGCTGTAGGCGATTTTCTATAACTATTTTCATTCATTTCAACAATGGTTTATTGAAACGTCGTTTGATTAATTTCGCCAGTCATCACCTTCATTTTAATGATTAAATGAGATTTAGGAGTCGACTATTGACGGATATGCGGTAGTGATGCGCGGTTCAGCCCATTACCCACGGATATCCGCGGGTTTACCCGCGGGTCGGGGCGGATTTGGGTAGGCCTAGTAGTTTTTTCGAAATATTGCGGGTGGGTCGGGTCAAAAAAGTAAAAATGCACATTTCTCACTTGTTAACAATAACTTCCGACATATTAGGTGGCGATGCGCCTGCAATACACAGCAGGTGTGGTCGAGCGCAAAACATAATTTCTCATAAATTCAGCACCCAATGCGCATTCGCTACTTTATGGACATGGAGCCTTTGATCTGGGATATCGAAGGTTGTGCACAATGCGAGAACACCTTGCTTCTGTCATACACGAATAAACAGCTGTGCTTGTTAAATGCTTGGCAGTGTGTCACGCAAAAGTAGGCTAGCCTATGAAGTTGCAAGGGGAAATATGAATGGAAACTTGTTATGTCCATGAAGATGAAGATTTAACACTGGCTATGTCTAGGCTGCAGATTATGGTGTGGAAGAGCGCAGATTGTCAAAATGACTGATTATTGTAACCCGCTGTTGTGCTCATGTGGGAGAATTAGGCTAATTAAGCTACGAAAGACGTTAGGTGCGTTTTTTCCTCTCCGCGGGTCGGGTCGGGTCGGATTTGGGTCACAATTCGAACATATTTATGCAGATTGGGCGGGGCGGTTTGGATCTCCTGAAGAGTCGGGTTGGGGCGGGTTTTAAAAAAAGCCCACCCGCGCATCACTAATATGCGGTCTTCATCATTAAATGTTGAAATGTGGGTTGAAACTTTCTGCCACCTGGTGGTTGTTTGGGTACATTGCCTTAGCCTCGAAAAAAATCGGCTTGACAGCCTGCGGGATCTCTTCGGGAGTCCCACGGGAAAAGGTGCATTCTCAACCCGTACCCACTGTAAGGCTCAGTCTGAACAATATTAAAATACACTACGAGTAAGTTTTAATTCCAAACACATCAACAGGTACAAGCCAAATTGCAGTTTAGTTAAAGAGGACATAGAATGGATGAATCGAGTATTGTACTGTGTTCTTTGATGTTACAATAGTATTCAACGTTGATTCATAAAAATTAAACTCAATTGCAATTTTACACGCCCAATTAAAACCTTATATTTAGGCTGGGTATTGAAATGGTCCGTTTGAATAAATGGCGCCCTCTTTGGCAACCACCCCGTCTGTCAATTGACCGTTCGCAAAAGCCGCGCCCCCTACTTATTGTTACTACGCCAGTCAAACAAATGAGAACAGACGTTCTACAGAGCTCAAATGCGCCCAAAATGTATTAGAGTGAGCCTGAAAAAAAATCTAGGTTGCACTGGTGCACCTGACGCTGCTTGGGTGATTAAAACTATTGCATTCAAGTTGACTCGATCGAGCAGACGTAACCTCCAAGCAGTTTTGTAGCCTACAAGTATCTTTCAACATAACACTGTTCTTCGTCACGGTAAAATGTCATTTTAGGTAGGTAGCTAATTTAGATACACTTAAGGTGTGGGTGCTTGTGTTTCTTTCCGGATCCGCCGTCTTGTGTAACGAGATTAATGTTAAGTGCCACATATGTAAGAGGGTGAGGTCATTCTGATATGGAAAGTTATGAATCTTTGAGACATTTAGCTGTGATTGAGGTCTCTCACACTGCTTAATCCATTGAAGGCATCTTTCCACTTGGGTTTTGGGCTTTGGAAAGGCGAAAAAACGCCCCCTCCCTCTAAACTTTTGGGGCACCTGGTGTATGACTTTCTCGTGCCATAGGCGCATCATTGCACCATCTAGCAGAATTCGCAATGTTTGACGGGCGTCCTTCTACTTAGTTACCGTTGCTGAGCTACGATTGGACAATGGCCGTTCGAGGGCGGGGTTTTGCGAATGGTCAATTGCGCCAATAAACATTTTGGTGAAGACTAGATGAAATGTATGTCCTGTGAAAACTTTTTAGTGTTTCTGATTAAATCCAAAATGGCGGCCGAATCAATTATGATGGTGTCACGAGTTGGCCTGTGTTGGCCTAAAGACCTCCGATGGTATTACCAAACACCACAGGCCAAAATGCAGTTTTGCTAATCTCAGTGTCCCCTAGAGGTCAAAGGTCACCAAATGTATTGTGCATCCTTCCAATGGGGTCTGAAGTTCATGTTCTAAGTTTGGGTTTGATCAGAGAATGTCTAATAAGGGGAGAATGACCACTCGCTGAATACTTCCGCATGGTACTGCAACTAGAGGGCGATCGCGAGCAAGTGGAGAATGAATGGAGGTGAATGGAGTTTCTCCTAAAATCCACTTTTCTCTGGATATATTTTTTTGAGTAGAAATCGGAATATTGCATGTGAAAGGGGGGTCAAGGAAAATACACACGGCTGAGTATTAGATTTTTTAAATCTCTTAATCGCTCTAAAAAGCCTTTCAAACGTGTCAATGACGTCATTCCTTAGCAGGGTGCTAGTGTGTTATGGGCAACAATGACCAAGCCTGTGTGAAACCAAAGGGCCATAAGTAATTGTTCATTCAACTTTCGACCTATAACCCATATTGAGCTTGTAGAAACTAAAATCCAATCTTCGATTTTTTAATGACAATCAGGTGAAATAGACCAATTTAGCTGTCTAGCCCCATAGACTCCCCTTGTGAGACATGTACTGAAGATGACATGTCAAATTTGGTGGAAGATTAGTCAAAATTTGTGACCTGTGAAAACTTTTTTGTATTTTTGATAAAATCCAAAATGGTGGAAAATCCATCATGGCGGAAATTGACATCATAGAGTGCATTAAACTGGACTTGGTTCAAGGATTCCAACAATGCCTCATTTTTGAAGATCAGGCATACGGGAGCTCGAGGTGCCGACATGAAACTTGAGGAAATGAATCATGGGACTGTCCCCTATCAGGGCTGCCATAGACTCCCATGGCGGAAGAAAAAACAATAACAAAATGTACAAAAACAATGGGGGCCTATGCAGCTTCGATGCTTGGCCCCCAAATATTTTGAATACTTTGCATCCCTGTTGCACTTTCCAAAATTTCACTGATCATTTTTGCATTATTACATACAGCAGAAGCATGATGCTTAGCATCAGTCAGTACTAATAGTGCCTTCATGCCACATCGGATCTTTGGAAATTCTGACCTCCGATAGTGGAGTAGAAAAATGACTTGAACGCAAAATTAGGTTGGATTTTTCGGAGACTCGCGCGTAAATTTTGTGCCCTGATGTGTCGGACTTGACGTCACTATCATATTCTTTAACCACGGCGGCCTCCCTTGCAACAACACAAGAGGCAAATTTCACTCTCATTACAGATAGGCAAAGTAATTTATCGGGCAGAAATGTCAAGATAGCAACAGGTCATGTTTACATCACCAGCAGCAAGATGGGCTGCTTCAGTGATTTATAATTACTGTTATTATTGTGTGGAGGAAGAGTTACCCTATCTCCTGTTGCTGACCATCTGGGCAAGAATAATGTTCAAGGCAATGTTATGTTGAGAACCATTTGGACGAGTCAATTGCAGTTTGAGATTATTTTTTTTTTTGTTTTCATATACATTGTCTTTCAAACGTTTTGGGTCACTTTTTTGACTTTCCATTCCACATTATAGACAGAATACCAACTGACTGCTTCCTCCCTACAAGATTATTGGATAGTTTGGACCTGTGGTTTGGGTCACTGTCTTCTTTTTGGAGGAAACAGACCTTTTTGCCCTGTCAGGTCTTGTTTTCCGATAATGACCAGCAGACAGTTATTTCTTAATTGTAGCCGTATTTATGGATGACTACATGTCTTACGGCTGATTTCTTTAAACCACCATCCATACCAACCCCCTTTCCTCTGGCCCTTATCTTCATCCTAAAGATTCAGATCATTTGCTCACTGCACTAGTGCAACACAATGCCACCTACTCTGTGGTTTAATTTACCGATAATCCATCACTTAGCATGTCATTGACTGATTACATCGTATGGACCTTCAGCTGCCAAACTACACTAGACCTAGCCTAATTACTCTTCTAGTTGATTGATTTATGGAAACAAAAAAATATTTGGGCTATTATACTTCATTTCACTCTTAATGATGTATATTATGTTTAATTGTTTTATAGTATATAGATAAATGTATCTTGGTGATGGTTTAGCCTGAGTTTTTGTAAGATTTCTGTTGCTGCTACAGTTGGAACTGCCTCTGAGAATAAAAGTGTGTTTAAACCCAGTTGAGTTTCACATCCCCTTGTCTGTTTTCTGTTTCTCTTTTCTTTGAATAACTTCTTTCAGTGTGTCAGGAAAGTCACTGCGAGAGTGAAAATGTTCCTCTTATTTGTACATTTTGCTTCTGTAAATGCACTGAAGCAGTTTGATTGAGCCTAAGATGTCCTATTGAGTGCAAGATACTGCAAGATATTCATTGCAGACATGATGTGAATCAGTTGTGTTTTTGCACACAACTGTTAATTCACCTCACTGCAAAAACTGCTTTTATAACCAAGTGTTTATCTTCTGTTAAGATCAAAAATCGAATTGGTGTTGTTTTTAGTATAAAGAGACTTACATAAAAGATTACATTTGGATGGACAGGCAGTTTGCAGTATTCCAAGTTTAGGGGTTCAGGAAAAAGAGAGTCATTTGTCCACTTAGCTGGTCTATGTAATCTTGGTGGACTTGACTTCAGTGTGTGGCTCATACAACAAGGAAGTGACCTACCTCTACCACCAAGCTTAGCCTGACACAAATGTTTATGTTGATGTTTCTTAGTAGATACTTTTGACTTCAATAACCATTATCATTACAATAATAGTGTAAAGTGATAAGGTAAGGTCTGATTTTCTGAATATCAAAGTGTAAATTTACATGACGTGATTGATACCACATGCTCAGAGAAATAGTTTCCAGATAATTTCTCTATTTGTTCATCCTCCCTCCCTTCCTTCTGTTCTAGCTCCTCCTTCTAATTCATTTTCTGAAGGAAATGATGGAGGATTGAAAAAGAGGCAGATATGAGAAACGTGATGTCATGCTCACTCACGCATCGCTTTTAAGAAACGTCAATTACTGATGATGTGGCACATTACCTCTTCAGCTAAAATAAACAGACCATTTTACACGCAATAGAAGTTTGCCTACAAAAAGCTTCCATCTTTGAGATCCGGTATCTTGCGATTTTTCTGAGACTTTGAATTTGGGGTTTTCATAACCTGTAAACCATAATCATCAAAATTATAACATAGGCTTGAAATATCTCGCTTTGCATGTAATGAGTCTATATAATATTTCACCTTTTAAGTTTTGGAGTTTCACCTGTAGAACTTGGGATGCACATAGTTGATCTTCAATCATAGCTGGGGGTCACTGAAGAGGAATCAAGATGGATGTTGATATGTTGGGGCTGGCTGGGATCAAAGCCTTCGATATAACAAACACTTCCATTGACTCCCGTATACAAACAATGGCGGCACATCCGGTATGTCATGGTCGTTGAAAGGAACTATTCCATTGAGAATGAATGGATATCTTAGGTGTTATAATAAGACTTTTCTACATGATTTATGGTCGTGTGCATAATAATGCATTTTCATTGAGTAATATGTGTATGTGGAAATGCAGTTTATAGTAATTTTCATTGAGTATTTACCGTAAATATTAATGCGATCGAGCTGTCTATCCCGTTGTAAACCAGGGTCCAAGGGAACTATTGAGGCTCCCCACTAACCACGTGACCGCTTTAATCTGCCTTTAACATGGAAGTCAACGGCTGTCGCAACTTTGAGATATCGATGGCTTTGGCTGGGAGTACCAGCATCAATTCTGACGTTTACAACTGTTTTTCAAAGGAATGTGGGACTGGATCAACCTGATCTTGATAAATTCAGGATTATGAAATCAGGCCTACCGTGACTGTAATGGGACAAGGCCTAGGCCTACATCACTATTTAGCCTTCTGGAAGGAACAAGTAAGATCAGCAGCATGAGTTGCTTTGGTTGTTTTATCTGAAGACAGACATAGCACTACTAGGCCTATAAAAGACAACTCACAAAGCTGTATCTTTAGGCTATATCTTTATTTAAAAAGATAAATTCCACAGGTGGGTTAGGGTTAATAAACACCAGTCTGCATTTAATCTAGGTGCTTGGTTTTACGCCTGTGGAAAAGGACCCGATAAAGTCCACGAATATGCTAGGCTATATTATTTGACTATTTATAGCCTAATTTGTTGCCTGAAATCGACCCTTCAGCTGGATCAGGATAGTCTAACCCAGGGGTCGGCAACCTGCGGCTCTTTAGCGCCACCCTGGTGGCTCCCTGCAGCGTCTTCAAAAATGTATGAAAATGAATGGGGGGATTTTTGTTTGTTTGTTTTAATATGGTATCTGTATGAGGACAAACATTCTTAACGTTTTCCAATGTTGTAAAAATGTGCATAATGAATATTAAAGTTCAACATTTCTGTCAACGAAGATTTGATAGCCTGCGACACACGTTTCAGGGCGGCGCCGTGCCAGGCAGGTGGCTGTGTAAACCTACAGTATGGTTGTAAACAAACCGGCGGGTGTGTCAGCATATGGCCATGCCATGGATCCCAAAGGGAAAAAGAGAAAGATAGCCGTTGAGATCAGAGAATTTAAGGCAGAATGGACCGAATCATTTGCTTTCATTGCCATTGCGGAAGGATTGCCTGCATGTTTGCTTTGTAATGAGAAGTTGGCGAACAACAAAGAGAAAGACATTTAGAAAGACATTTTCAGGGAAGGCATGCTACATTTGCAGCCGACTATCCAGTTGGGACTGAGAGAAAAAGTGCGATTGCAGTAGCCTACTTCTGGAGAAATTTTGTTGCAACCTGAGAGATATTAAAACGTGGAAAACAACGGTTCACGGATGGTGATTATACAAAGTTGAACTTAAAGCACTATATACAGCGGAGTAGTCACGTGGTGTGTCATTCTCTTCGAGATGCGCTGCAGGGAAAAACATTTAATCATGAAAGCTCATTATGTAGCCTCGTTGTAGCCTACGTAGTCATTTTGATAGTAGGCTAATAGATAATATACACGTACAGCCTGTGTTGCCTTCATATAAGGCTTACATAAGGCTTTTCATTTTTTGCGGCTCCAGACAGATTTGTTTTTTGTTTTTTTGGTCCAAAATGGCTCTTTGAACATTTTGGGTTGCCGACCCCTGGTCTAACCCCTAGGCCTATGTTATTTTGGATCGAAGTGAATGAATCCCAACCGTGTAGCGGGGAGGAGCCTGATACGATCTTGTGGTGTCGGCGTGATGGGAAGGGTTAGACTTCACGAGGAAATGCTGAGATTTGAAAAGGTCCACAGACAGACGGACGCACCACAAAGTTGGCTATTAAAGACCTAGGGTTAGTTCTACATCAGACATAAACTAGACGGGTAACGAAAGTTAGTTTGAGTTAGATGTTTTGCTATGTGGGAATGGGAATACTTTTGTCCGATGATAGAGGTGTCTATTCCATCTTTGGAGAGAGAAATGGACATGTCCGGAAAAGAAAGAAAAGTAAGTATTTAAAATGCAAGATCGGGAAACCACCGATGGCTTGCTTGATAGCCTACCTGCAGTTGCATTATTTCTAGAATTCTATTTACAGTCAACGTTCCAGTTCAGTTTTGTGAAACACGATCGTTACAAAAGCCTATCAAGGCAACACCTGGACACACCTTTTCTGAAAGGCCGTCGCAGCCACACTTGGAACAACATAGGCTAACAATAATGCCAAAACAACAGCTCTATTTCTTTAGTTTCTCTAGTAGGCCTATTGTTTTGGTTCGTGAATAGGCTAGCCTACTCAAACCGCAAAGGTTAGGCCTACTGTAGGCTAGCCTAACAACTTCAGGTGCTTTCACACGGATTTTGTTCCGAATCAGGGCAGAATTAGGTTTTCCTCCATAATCCACGAATTTGTTTGTGTTTTGAGAATTATATCGGAACAAATGATATAACGTGAGACTAAACTTTTTTTGTCTACAAACAAACCCACGCGCGATTAAATTGCTCTCTGATTGGTCATTTGACAGGTGAATATTATCCGCAGCCACTAACACTAACCCCACATTAATTAAAAAGCCGAATTGCAGGTTAATTTTCCAACAAAATTGCATTATTAGCTTGTTGGTACTACACATTCAAACTGTTATCCATTGTATTGATGTTGTTGGGTGTCACAAAACGGAATATAATACGCAAGTAGGCTATAATTGTTTCTTCTTTCCCCTAATCTATTACGTAGGATCTCTATATTGCTGAAACGTCACAAAGTGACGTGACAGCGCCGGACGGCACCATGACGGACGGCGGAAAGATAGATGTAGCCTACGGCAAATTACATTATGAAGAAGTGAACACCTTCACTTTAACATCTTTTGTAGTTCAATGTATTACTTTGGTCAGCGTCTGGTAGTCAAATAAACATGCCAGATGTGTTGTAAGGTGAAATGGGTGGTGATAGCAAATTTACATAGATTAAACTAGTGATAACAGCACTAACATAGGGCTGCTAGATCGTAGTCTACTGCTAATATTAGCCTACTGTATATTAACACCCATATTAAGTATTTCTGGGCTAAAATATTTCAAACCGATTTGGCCACTTTATTTGTAATGCTCTTAACAGATGTAACATAGTCAAAACATAACATATCAGCATATGAAATAACGTTAGCGGTCATTATTAGCTAACCTAGCTAACGTTTATCCTAGCACTGAACTCGTTAAAGGTTAAATTTCAGCTTAGCCACCACAAACAACTAATATGTAAATAAACTGCTAAATATACATATATTGAAACATTTATTTCTTAAAAAGCGATAAAAAGGATAATTTAGGGGTTTTCTGCAAAGGTAGCATGTTTAACGTAACTGGGTGATGATGTCATAGGCCTAAGGAACTCGCAACCCATTCCGCTAGATTCTTACTGGGGGAGCGCCGGGTCAATTGAGACACTTTTCAGTTAAACGATCTTTTCAAAGATTACGTTATGTACACAAACATTTTTATCATGTGATCAACAACTCACATGTGTTGTGTCTTAGTTACAAGTGTAATTTAACACATATGTTGGATGATCGCGCTGTTTTCAAACTTTGAACGTAAGTTGACATTTGTATCAAATGCCCCACCTATGCGTGTCGTTTGAGACACATAGGAGGGGCAATTAATACAGCATGTTTTAAACAGAAACTACTGACCTTACTCACGTTTTTATGAAGCATATCGGACAACATACTAGTGTACTCGTCATCCCGAAAATTTCACATTATTTCTCGCAATATAACTAGGTCAAACAAATATTTTTCCCGTGCGTAACTTCTGATCAAAAAAAAAATCTACCGCATGTAATATTTGTTTCCCTCACTTCGCTGAATATCTGTGGATTCATGTCATACACATGTTTTGTTCATTCAAAATATATGTTGTTCATTCAAACAAGTTGTTGTTAACTCAAATCAGTTGTTGTTCCTCGCAAAACAGTTATTAATTCGGTGATTTATACAGATATTGATCGTGTAATGTGGCCACATCCGGGTTATAGCGTTAGGGACATTTAAACAGCTGTACCAATTGAACCTCCAGCGACTACTGACACTTAAACCTGTTTTGCTTCTAAACTTCAAAACTATGACATTGCATACTTTAGGGTCTGTTTAAGTACGAATTCATCTGTTGTTTGATCATATTATTATTGCATGGCACCCAAAATAGAACTTTTGATCACAAAAAAACTACCGCATGTAAGATTTTACTTACCGTAGACGAAAACCGGTTCCCGCTAATAACTTTTGAATGGCGTGACGTAATTTCATGAGATTTGCCAGGATTGGTAGGTGTTATGTGCTAGACGTAGTGTCAAAATATCGTGAGCTGAGAATTATAAGGTTCTATCTCCATTTTGGTCGAAATTGAGTTTTTGACATCATCTGATCCATTAGGTGCTTATTAATGCCTGTGTGGTGTTATTTTTGTAAAAAAAAAAAAAAAAAAGTTAATTATTAGCAAAATAAAAAAGTACTACAGTACAGTTTTGCTAGCTATGTAAAACTTTGATGCTCAATATCTCAGAACTACCCTAAACGGAGATAGAACCTTATAATTCTAAGCTCACGATATGACGGCTCAAGCTTGGATGGTTTTCGAGGAAATCGCTGTGTATCAATTGCCCCATGTCCCAATCGACCCGGCGCTCCCCTACAATATGGCTATATGGAGAACGAATGAGGACGTGGGAAACCATCAAATTCTTTGTGGACTATAGCCCTACACTTTTTAACTGGTCAGGCGTGAGAGAGGGGAGGAAAATACCAGGAGCCTTGACCCTCAAAGAGTTATTAATGCTGTAAGGAGAATGAATGGAGTTGGCCAGGTGTCCTGGTGAGTAGTTAGAGCAGTGGCGTAGCGTAGTTGCGCAAGACCCCGGTGCAAGTCTGGCGCTGGACCCCCACCCCCCGCTATCTCTACCATCCATCTCAAGACACACACCGACCGACCACAGAGGGAAAGAACGCACGCACGGTCATTATGGACAGCGACTATTTGCGTAACTTGCACACAGCCTACGATCAAAAACAGGACGCATACAAATTCATTCAACTGAACACACCACGTTCCCTTGCAGCACAACAATGGCCTCATCAAAGAATACAGGACGGCTTGACGCCGAAACGCGTTTGTTTTATAGGCATGGTGCTACGATAAAGTATAAGATAATTAATTAACTAATGAGTGCAGTTCTTTTGCACATTGGAATACGATATTTAACTCGCACCCGAAGAAGGAGATATTTTGGAGTTTGAGCGCGCCTCTCTCTGCAAACTCATCAAAGAACAGACACATACATTATGGCACAGTGGCCATTTAACTAACCTGTACGCCGATCAGTTGCCGTATAAGCAAAAACACTTGCACTCACCCGTCAGAAGTGTACTTTGCGTGCCTTCTGCTCAGCAAACTCGTTAACTATTGTGGTGAAATTCAATTTCCTCGCCCTGTCATTTTCGATGGAGAGTATGGCCAATCCACTCAATCGCTCCTGACCCATGGCACTCCTCAGATAGGTCTTTATTAATTTGCTGACTTTCCACGACTTTAGTAAGAGTAGTAGCCTATACCTGTTTACATTTGCTAGCATGTGCAGCAGCCTATGATCAGAGATGACGTAAAGATGTTATGACTGGACAAACAGATTTCCCAGCAGGCCATGTTACAACATCTTGTAAGTTGACGATAAAATAATCAATAATGGTATTAATTTTATTGATTAATTTTGATTCTAACGTTGAAATGTCATTAGTAAAATCAAAATGATATGAAAAGTAGGAGAAAATTCAAGAATTGGGGAATGGATAGGTGCCACCATGAGACCAAGTTGCAGGAGATAGTGACTTGCGCAACTACGCTACGCCACTGTGAAGCACTTAAATAGCAATCAGTTTACTCCACGTGGTAATTCAGAAAAGCCGGCGTCGTTGATGACAATAGATGACTTTCTGTCGCATAGCTGGGAGGCGCTGGGCAATTTGCGAATCGTAAAGGGCCCTGCGAAGCTCAGGGGCCCCGGTGCGTTGCACCGGTTGCACCGTCGCACGCTACGCCCCTGGAAAGACCAGTCTAATTTCCCAGACACATAACCATCCAAAGCCCGGAATAGTTCTGCAGCTGTGGTGTTCGTTGGAAGCGACAATACACACAACAAATCCTCGTGCACATCCTCCTCAAAAATGAACACGAACGAACACAAGCAGTATTGCCTTATTTTCCACATCAGTTGACTCATCAACCTGGATAGCGTACCACGGTGACCCATTCACCCTCTCTACCAACTGTGCCTCAATATCCTCCGCTATACACTAATCCAGCGCGAACTTTATGGGCGCTGCCATCTTGAATATCGCCATTACTGCGTGCCTGCGAGTGTGACGAGTGACACTTGTCTGTGCTTTTCAATGAAAGCATCCTGTCAGAGAATGTCTAACAAGAGGACTGCTAATGAATGAAAATGTCAGGTGAAAGGGAACATTGGATCAATGATGTCAGACTGTACCAAAACTTACCAATGAAGGTAATTTATTAACACCATAAGGTATTAAGACGTGTATTAATGACAGCTAACTTCTGCAACAGCCGCTTATGGAACCAACGGGCTAATTTCTTAGCAGCCAGGCACGCAGTAATGGCGGTTTTGTGTTACTTCCGTGTTTCGCTGGATTAGTGTATATCATCAATTCTTCTATGGACAGTGCTGGCTGAAAGCGGTATCTGACCTATCTTTTTAGCTGCAGCCTCTCCAAGGACCTCATTGACCATATCTTTTGCAGCAGGCAGGACTAGCTCTTCCCCAATAGTAAAGGACTTCTTACATTTAGCCATCCGACAAGCCACTAAATATGAGGCTTTCAGCGCAGCCACGTTGACAGATGTAGTCGCCCTAAGCACCTCTTTTTGGCCATCTCTCTCACGTTTCTTACGCTCAAAAAAGTCCAGGGGCCGGTTGCACAAAGCACCTTAAGTTAAGGTTTTCCCTTAAAATCTGACTTAAGGCCCCCTTAAGATAAGATCGGTTGCACAAACACCCTTGAGTATTTTCCTTAACATTTTCCTTAAGTATTTAAGGTTTTCTACTTATCTTATAAGAAATCCCTTAAACCGTTGCACAAACGACCTTAAGAGCCTAAGTAATGGGAAAAACCTAAGGGACCTCTGACCCTACCTTAAGCATATTATTATCGGAGTTAATGCTGATAATTTAAATTAATTAACCACTTTTGGCAACTGAAAATAAAAGTTTAGCTAATATCATTACTCTTCTATCAAATAGGCCGACCAGAATTCGTTATGTAGCCTAGTTTATTTAGGCCTAGCGATGGTAACATAGGCTACTCAATTCGCCCTAATTGAAACTTACGATGGGCTTTGGTTCGGTGCCCCTGTCAACACGTAGCTAACAAAAAATGTTTGTTTTGGTGCAGATGACAGCAAAAATCATAGCGCACACACAGCGCAGGATAATAACTAGCTAGCTAGTATTGTTCAGTTCATGTATATATCAGGATTTACTTGATGAATGGATAAATGTCACCGAAAATTATTACGGTAAGATTATAAGATCATTAGGCTATTGTGTTTGGTGGATTGCTGGCTAATAGCTTACTAGCAAGCTAGTTACAACAAGTGTGCTGAACCAGAGACACTTGGCTGAACGTAGGCTACGTTATTGCTAACGGTAGATACATCGATAACTTCGTGAATGTCACTGCTCTAAGGTGCGCCGTGTTTGGCAGTCACCTGTCAAACTGGTCAAAGTTAGTTACACTAGTTACACTCAGACTTGTGTTATTCGCTATCCCATATAGACAAATGCACACAGCTTAATAATGTTTTGGACAGTCCCGCATTTCACCCTCAGAAAAGCAAGCGCAAATTAGCAAACAAACAATCTCCGTGGAAACTGTAGAATTTTCGTGCCAGAAAACCGCTTTCAATGCAGTAAATCACTTAACGGAGTTCCTTACCTAAGGATACCATTTAAGAAATTTTGTGCAACGCCCTTAAATAAATTCCTTACCTAAGGAGAAATTAAGCCTTAAGGTTGATACTTAAGGAACAAAACTTAAGGTGCTTTGTGCAACCGGCCCCAGGGGTTTATCTTTAAGTGTGGGATGCTTTGATTCGAGATGTCGAACTAGCTTTGATGGTTTCATTACTTCGTTTGACAACGTATCGCCACATACCACACATAAAGGACGTGGTGCATGCGAGTCACCGGTCTCTATAAATCCATATTTTAGATAGGACTCATTATATTTTCGATTGAATGACCCCTTCTTTTTCTTTGCATTATCTGGCTCACCATCATCATCAGTTGGTCTTTTTCCCCCCTACCCCTTCCAAAGAAAGTGTCTAGCGACGTTTGTCTTTTGCTCATTCTAGTTTTGCTAAGTTATCACACTACCGTTCGCAACTGAACAAGAGAAGTGAAGTGATTGAACTGAGCAGGGGCTGCGCTGAAGAAAAGACGGTTGATCAACGCAACTAAGTAACAAATGTGTTGAAGGCGGGAATACGAAAAAAGACGTTGCCAAATCAAATGCAAACATGCATGCCTGCTATCTAAAAACTACAGGGGTCTATGGCATGCAAATGCGTGACATTTATGCGAAGCACATTTAGTTTGCATGCTTTTTTTTTTTTCTCGTCATGTCGCACGGCCCGGTTGGGAAAGTCCCGAGGCCCGGTACCGGGCCACGGCCTGGTGGTTGGGGACTGCTGGCCTAGGCCCCAAAGGGTTAATAAGAGTGCATTCCTAGCCTCCTAAACAGCCCACAGACCGAAAAGAACAGTAAAAGAAAACACGCCCGCCCAAAAGCAGCGCAGACTCAGAGCACTTCCAAAACACACACAGTTCCAAACTTTTCGACTTTCGGCATTTAAATGTGAATATAATGAACTTCCATTTAAAGGTAGCCTATACAGCCAGCAATTGTGCATAATGTTGTCTTTGTTTATGTTCATATTTAAATTTCTAAGCAGACACTTATGTCCAAAACATATTGTATTTCATTTAAAACAATGTAGCCTATAGGCTACACACAGGATGAGCAGGTATTGGATCATGAGGAGATGTATGTGCTTGAAATTGCCAATGATCGCTGATTGCACCTTTTAAGTATTCTAGAAGTGTTTGGAAATTGCACTACAACATTATTAGCTGTATTACCCTTGCACTGAATATGCTCACACATTCATATTTGAATCAATGACTTTCTGTGATTAATGTATTTCCCCATTTTGTAGCTTTACAGAGTTGAAGTCTTATTCAATGGAAGGAAACATTATGTTCTGCGGCGCCACAGTGATTTCCAGAACCTCCACAGAAAGGTGACATACTCTTGGAACAAAGCCTAAATTGTAGGGGATATATAAGAAACTATGAAGTATTCAGGCTGAAAATAATGCACACCAAGGTTGTTAAACACCTCAGTGCATTATTTCTTACTTTCTGAGTTCTGTGTTGCACTGCCTCTTGTACTGTGGTTGATTGCTTCCTGATGTTAATTTGATATTATTGACATATGTTGTCTCAATAGAAATATAACTAAACAACTTTTGTAGAATTTCCATTGTTTTTTTTTCTTCATGAATTGACCAATCGCTAAACCCCATAACGCCCATAAGCCCATAGCAGTTAGGCACCAGCTGCCAACCTCAGCCGAGCTCTTATTGGATTATGTGCATTCAATGGGTCAAAATTACAAAGCAGTGATGTAATGTTTGTAGTAGTCTGCTATTTATCTGTCTATCTCTGAACAGTCATCATTCATTTTATTGTTATGTTATTGTTATTGTTATCTAACACATTCTTCCACACATTTCATTTTCCACATAACATTTGGGCACACTATCAGTGTAGTGTTATTGGGCTCTCTTAGTGTGCCTTTTGCCTTTATTGTTGTTGTTAAGTTGTACATTGCACTGTACTTGCCTTGTTGCTGTATGCTGACCATCCTAGATACGGTCTGTCTATCTATCTATCTATCTATCTCTGGCTCATTTTGATCTTTTTGGACAGCTCAAGAAAATTCTGATGATTCCTGAGTTTCCAAGCAAAAGGAATCCTCACCTCAGAACCAAGCCCTTGGATCAAAGGAAACAAGAGCTAGAAATGTACATACAGGTATGGTATACGTGGGACGTAATGTAGGAATGCAGGCACATCTGTATATTGCAACAGGTACCGGATACTAACAAATATAATGGAAAACAAGATCCGCACACTGTCATCTTTGCTCCCAGTATAGTTTAATGAGTATAGTTTAATGAGTACAACGTTTCAACAACTCAAGTCTTCGTCAGGTACATCAACCAGAGCATATGTTTGGTAAGGACCTGTATGTAAGGTGGGTGGAGCCCAATCATCCCATCAGTCGTCACACACGGTTACCACCCCTCGGTGGCTTTTCAACCTTGTCAATGGCCATGTAACAAAGGGAGCTGATATGCATTTTAAGAAATGTGCTGCCACAGGATTCTCTCATTGCTGCATTTGAAGTTGCTGCAGTGTTTTAATGTACGTATGTCTGTAGGGGTCTACATCAAAGTCCCTATATGCATGGAGGATTCTTTGAGTTCTTTGAGAAAATCTGTGTACATATTTTGCCAACATACCCTAAACCATATGGACTTAACCAGATAAACCATAGAGGTGGTATTGCACATTATCGTCACCGCAAATTCTGAGATATTTTCTGATGGGTGGGTGTGTGTGTGTTTCACATTTGGTAAAATACATTGTGCAGGGGGGAAGGGGGTCTTTAAACATCATCCCGGTCTAGGGTCAGACTTGATTATATGCCAGTGCTTTTTCTGAATTCAAAACCCATTGATATTTTTATTGATTATTTTGTAACACAGAAGGGGATATTTAGCCTAGAAATCTAGACGCCAAAAATATTTTTGCCTAGCGGGATGGTCTAGGGTCGCACCGTTGAGGCCAAGCCTGCACTAGGCTCCAAGCCAGCCAAGCCAATCAGAATGCTCTATCTGTGTCCTTGAGCCCATCTTAGCTCACCTTCGGCTTCCGATATTGACGCCAGGGGACTGGACCATGCGTCCTCGTTCGACGAGTTGGGTGTGAGACTGTGTTGCACAACCATAGAGAAAAACAAAAGATGGATGAGGCTAACGAAGCGCGCTCGTTTGAATCGGCTTTGGAAGAGTTAGACTTGGGCTTTTCTTTGAAGGTTGAGCAGAAAGAAGAATAGAATATAATAGATTATATACTTTTTTGATCCCGTGAGGGAAATTCAGTTCTCTGCATTTAACCCAATTTAACCGAATTAGTGAACACACAGCACACAGTGAACACACAGTGAGGTGAATCACACAACCCAGAGCAGTGAGCTGCCTGCCCAACCAGCGGGGCTCGGGGAGCAGTTAGGTCCGAAGCCCTAACCAGTACACCACGGCTTGACTGGAAGCAGTCAAGTCATTCGTTTTAAAGAAGGATGTATTTGCCGTTTTGCCGACCGGCTACGATTGGTCACAAATGCTGGCCTATTACGTGCAGAGGCAGTTTGAAAGACATTTCTGTGTAGTTTGGCTTGCCAGGCTAGGGGATATTGGTCCTGGTTTTAGATTTCAGAGAGTCCTCTGGAATCAAGAAAAAACATAATATATTGTAGCGCCAATGGGAGGTTGAGAGACAGGGAGGCTGATATGTCATACTCCAGTAATTTATTTCCTATTCCAGGTACAGACTAGTACAAGGGCAGCAGGAGGTGTCCACTCGAAAACAACAAACTCACTGTTATATCACCTCAATCGGTCGTCAATCACTCGTCAATTACACTACACATCTTACTCGCTTGAATTCACTTCAACTCTCATTCTAATTATTAAACGTCCTAGAACCCCTTATTCTAATCCCTCCCCTTATCAATAGCTAACCTATGTGAAGCCCTAAATATTCCCCCCTGGACACCTCCCTGGCACATTCTATGACATAGGAAGGAGAGGGAGACACAAATAAAACAATCTTGTGCACACACACACACACACACACACACACACACACACACACACACACACACACACACACACACACATACACATACACATACACATACACATACACACTCACACACAGACAGACAGACTGGGAAAACAGGAGACACAGGGGAATAGACAGAGCAGTCCAACAAGGGGCTATAGGCGCTACAATATCGTTTTTTTTTTTCTCAAAAGATTGCCATCAGGAAGGTCAATTTTTCTATGAACAAACTTGTTTGTAATTTGATGATGTCAGAACTTTAATGATGTAATAGCAATTTGAAACAAAATTGCATGACCATTTCATAGTACAGATTAGGATGGTGGACTCTGTTCTTTATAGGCTATGCACTTCCTCTGAGCCCCTTTACACTTAAAACATTTTATCTACAATTTTGGTGAATTATCTTACACATTAGGGTGCATCAAGTGCCCCTCTTTCTCTCAAAAACACTTCTATTGTGGATAATATTATGCCATTTGATGAATAAACAATAAATATGAAGTTTCATGAAGATTGATAATGATCTAGGGGTACCACAATGCACCTGGAGTTTGACAATATATGGCCGATTTTGGTTATTTTCCAATAATTTTCTTTACCCTACATTTAAACTTAATAATGTCAATTAATGACATCTAACTTCTGTTTGCAAAAAACATAACAGCTGCATGTATTTTGAATGTCCAACATTTACATTTGTTGTCGAACATTGTATCCCTAGCACATAGGCATATGAGAGGCATATGAGAAACCTTCAGTCAGCGGTACCACCTCCAATCTCTACTATTCGTGGTCGTAGCTGACTGGAGCCTTGAAAGTCAGGATCAACTTGAGAAGAAGTACATCTTTGACCTCCCCAACAATGTCACTGCTTACTATTTCTGCTTGAGATTTTCTCAGCTCCTCCTTCTCCCTTCTCCTCCTTTTCTTGCTCTTCTCATATATTTCCTCTTCTGTTTGCCTTGTCCGCTCCGATATGCCTTCCTGTCTGTCTTCATGGACTAGAAAAGCCCTGATGAACTTTTCTGCTTCATGGTGCCACATGGTTCTTTGACAGTTCTTTTACATATATTTTTTGGGACATTTTCATGCGCAGGGGAGAAAGCATGGGTGAGATCCGGAAATGACCACAGGGCGGGAATTGAACCCGGGTCGCCAGCGTACGGTGCAGGTGCCTCAACCAGTTGCGCCACAGCTGGGGCCATTTCTGTAGAAGACATATGCAGCTGCTATGTTCTTTGTAAACAGAAGCTAGATATGCCATTCATTGACATTATTAAGTTTAAATGTAGTGTAAAGAAGCCAAAATCGGCCATATTGTCAAACTGAAGGTGCATTGTGGTACCCCTAGATCATTATCAATCTTCACCAAACTTCTTATTTATTGTTTATTCATCAAATGGCATAATATTATCCACCATAGAAGTGTTTTTGAGAGAAAGAGGGGCACTTGATTCGCCCTATTACACATCTTTGCCAGGAGTGCCAAAAGTTTTGGAGGGCTCTGTATGTAGTTGCTACTACATACTGTATGGTAGTAGCATCTTGATAAACTATTAATAATTGTTACTATCTACTATCCAGGAGATCTTGCAACAAAATGAAGCTGTCCCCCAAGAACTTTTGGATTTCCTTCAGATCAGGCATTTCCACTCGATGAACAAAGCTGACAGCACGGAGTACGTGGATGAATGGTACAGTTATTGTACAGACGCACACAAATAAATAGTAGTGTTGTCACAATACCAAAATTATTGTTTCGATACCATTATCAAGTCAATAATTGCAATACTAAAAAAAAAATATTTGATTTGGGGGCCTCCACTACCTTCATGTCACCAGTAATATTGAATAAAATTATATATACAGTGTGGAGCACATGTATTTGATACCATGCTAAAACAGGAATATAAAATCATCATTTGACAATTGATCTTAATACCTTAATTCAAAAAATGAGTAAAAATCAAACAGCCAAGGACACCAATTTTTGTTGTGATTGAAGAATGTATCGTAAATAAATAAATGTTTTCCTTAAATGCTAAGGGAAGGCCTATTAGTATGTTTAATTGGCATTGAGCTCAATGAGCATCAAACAGGCTAATAGGCCTACTGGAAAAAGCACCATACCAATCTCTAAATATGGTGAAGGGTATGTGATGATGTGGGGCTATCTTAATTCCAAAGGCCAAGGGAACTTTATTAGGATGCATAATATCCTGGATCCATGAAATAGCTGGCCTTAAAAAATAAATATCTGCCTGCCCCTTTGTTAACCCTATGTGTTAGATTCCCATAGGGTTACATAGGGGGTCAAATACTTCCTTCCCCCTAGCCTTTAGGAAGAACATTTATTTATTTACGATACATTCTTCAACCAAAAAGCAAATTGGTGTACTTAGCGGTTTTATTTTTACTCATTTTTTGAATGAAGACATTAAGATCAATTGTCAAATGATGATTTTTTATTCCTCTTTTTAGGCAACTTTAGCATGGTATCAAATACATTTTCTCCTCACTGTGTATATATATATATATATATATATATATATATATATAAACAGTGCCTATAGAAAGTCATCATACCCTTTTGAAATAGTTACTTTTTTTGTCTTACAGCCTGAAATCAAAACCAAAAAATCTTTTCCAGTTTTATTTACAAATTTAGCTGTACAACATCAAAATAATGAAAAAAAAGTCAACAGTTCTGAAAAGTAATACAAATTTAAAAACTAGAATAACAGGGTTGGAAAAGTCATCATACCCCTGACTTAATACTTTGTAAAGCTTCCTTTTGCTTTCATTACAGCCATCAATCTGTTTGGATATGTCTCTATTATAGATTTGCACACCTAGATAGGGGAATATTTGCCCAATTTTCCGTGCAGAAATGTTAAAATTTAGTCAAATTCTGTAGGGAATGGCGATGGACTGCTCTCTTCAAGTCAATCCACAGATTTTCTATAGGATTTAAGTCAGGGCTCTGACGTTGCCACTCAAGGCTAGTCACCATCCTATCCTGAAGCCACTGCTTTGTTCTTTTGGCAGTATGTTTAGGATTATTGTCGTGTTGGAAGGTGAATGACCTCCCCATCCTCAGCTGTCTAGGAGAGGGACGCAGGTTTTCCTCAAGAATTTGGGTGTACTTGGCAGCATCCATTTTCCCTTCTATCCTGACCAATTGCCCAGTCCCCGCTGAAGAGAAAAATCCCCAAAACATAATGTTGCCCCCGCCATGCTTCACAGTAGGTATGGTGTGTTTTGGGTGTGTTTGGGTGTGTATACTGTGTTTGGTTAGCGCCTGGAGCTCAGTCCAAAAACTTCAATCTTAGTCTCCAAAAAGTTCGATCTTAGTCTCATCTGACCATAAAAGCTTTTTCCACATGGTAGCAGAATATTCCAGATGTGTTTTTGCACTGAACTCCAAGCGCAATGTTTGGCGAAAACCAACACAGTACACCACCCAAAACACACCATACCTAGTGTGAAGCATGGTGGGGGCAACATTATGTTGTGGGGATGTTTCTCTTCAGTGGGGACTGGGCAATTGGTCAGGATAGAAGGGAAAATGGATGCTGCCAAGTACATCCACATTCTTAAGGAAAACCTTCGTCCCTCTCCTAGACAGCTGAAGATGGGCAGGTCATTCGCCTTCCAACACGACAATGATCCTAAACATACTGCCAAAAGAACAAAGCAGTGGCTTAAGGATAGGATGGTGAATATCCTTGAGTGGCAAAGTCAGAGCTCTGACTTAAATCCTATAGAAAATCTGTGGATTGACTTGAAGAGAGCAGTCCATCGCCAATCCCTACAGAATTTGACTAAATTTTAACATTTCTGCACGGAAAATTGGGCAAATATTCCTCTATCTAGGTGAACAAAGCTATAATAGAGACATATCCAAACAGATTGATGGCTGTAATGAAAGCAAAAGGAAGCTTTACAAAGTATTCAGTCAGGGGTATGATGACTTTTCCAAACCTGTTATTCTAGTTTTTATTTTTTTATTAATTTTCAGAACTGTTGACTTTTTTTTCATTATTTTGATGTTGTACAGCGAAATTTGTAAATAAAACTGGAAAAGATTTTTTTTTAAATGGAATTTGATTTCAGGCTGTAAGACAAAAAAAGTAACTATTTCAAAAGGGTATGATGACTTTCTATAGGCACTGTATGTGTGTGTGTGTGTGTGTGTGTGTGTGTGTGTGTGTGTGTGTGTATATATATATATATATACACACACACAATAATCTGCATATTTACTAGTGACTAAAAAATATTTGGTCATTTGAATACTTCCTATTGATTTTTTAAACTATTACACTTAGGCATATCTTTAATGTGTTGTGTAGGTCTGATTGAGTGTACATTGATGGTGTGTGTAATTGAGTGCCTGTCACTTTAAGAGAGAGAGTAATTAGCTTTCAGTCTCACGATTTTAGTCTAGTGAAAAATAGTCGGGTATATATGTGCGGCACAATTGAATGGTAGGCCTATTATGGAACCGTGAACCGAAAGAACAAGAACTAAACATTTTCCAGATTAGGAAAATATTTCTTACTTTAATGATATCAAATAAAGTGGCAACAAATTAGAGGGTAGTGGTGTGAGTGCGTCTGCGCAAGTGAAAATGAACCACGGGAGATCATATGGATATAGAAGCAACAAACAATGTTATTTAAAACAACTAACAAAGCCATACATGACGACAGCATAGAAACGAGCTTGTCTAATCCAAAAGAATGGAAATAACAGGTCTTTGGATTGACAGTTAAGCAGATATATGAAACACAAATATATAGGTTACTTTCAAAGGCTTCAAACTTTTATTTTGAATGTAGTTCTGTCTAGTCTGTCTTTTGCATTTCCTTACAGAATAATATAGTGTATCATGCATTAATAGCCCAGTGATATAGACATGGGTCACACCTATAGTACACTCAAAATTAGGCTATTGTATTGCTGTTTCACCTTGTAGTGGCACTCGACCTTATTCCAGCCCTCCAGAGTGCGTAGCAGGAAAAGTTGCTTAAGCCATGGCAGAATGCGCGCAAGAGTTGTATATATAAGAAACGCCCAGATTTTGGGGTTGCTCCACCCAAAACGCGCAACTCTCTCTACCACGCGTAAATGACCGATTTAAGTGGGTGGCAGAATTCACTTAGAGGTGAATTTGGAAGTTTTTTTGGACTTACGCACCCTTAAGCGCATGGGAGAATTCCCCCCCAAGAGAAGTGAAAAGCAAAGCCCTTGCTTTGGGGAGGCATACGAAAGGGATGTACTGTATGCAAAAGGCAGGTCATATTGACATAAAAAGGTACATCAGGTGAATCTGTGTTTTAAATCTAAATTGAACATTATACTTATCTTCCCAAATCTGTAAAATAAGGCCAAAAAGGATAAAAATGTGGTTGGTTACTTACAATACAGAAAGGGCGGGATGTGTGTAGACAACTGCCATATTGCCGTTACAAACTAACCTGTGGTACATCCAAAATAATGAACTAGGCCTACTGCTTGAATATTGTGTTCTTCCACTTGTTTGGTTTTTTTTGAGCATTTAGATAAACTACATATAATTAGACCATAAGCATTGCTTTCATATTCCTAGGCATAATTTTAGACTCAATTAAATTATTCTCACATTCTTAAAGTGACAGGCACTCAATTTGACTTGAAATTAAAGATAAATGTAGGCTAAGTCAATTTCATTCCCAAATCAAACTTATCAAAAAATATCAAACTTATTGACGTATTAATATTATCAATTTCAAAACAATTGTGACACCAATATTCTTATCATGTATTTTTAATTGGCTATGGCTCCTGACTGATGCATAAAATAGATAGATAGATAGATTGATAGATAGCCTACAGAACATCTATAATTCTGTAATTAGGTTAACTTTTATTGTATTGAATGTGAGTTGTATCAGTCTACAACACCACTACAAATGACACTGGGAAACCCATTCTATTTTATTCATCTGGTTGAACAACTACCGTGTTTATATAGCCTATATAGTCTATATGGTCTACGCTATGGGCCCCCCTGATAGAGAGCATGAGCATGCTGACCTGGAGGTGTGTGAGGAGAAAAACAATTCTGAAATATTTGATCATTTGAAAAAAATATGGAAAATTATGGTTAAGAATGAAATGTGTTGACATTTTGTCAGACCCCGCCACAAATTTGGTCCCCCCCAATGTTGACATCATGGCTACGGCCTTGCACTTGTTGTTATCATAATGTGGAATAGTTTGAGAAAGGTAAAAATAAATGTATGATGGAAACCATTTAGAATCAACTTAAAGACGCATGCAGTCTATATTGGATCACTTCTCAACTTATTTGATTGTATTTTGTATGTGTTGTGTGCATATCAACAAAAAAATCAAGGCATTATACTTTCTTGATTTTCTAATTATCAGCCAAGCTTGCATCACCACCACTGAAAAAAATATATTTACTGAAAGTCGATATAGCCTAATCTGAATTTTGCCTTTGTAATTTTTGTTGTGTTAATTTTAAAGTGTTACAGTGTAGAATTGAACAACACTGGAATCTTGCCCTTTTTTCTCATAGCTGTCAACTGATTCAACAATGTGTGGTGACATTTGCTAAAGATCCCTTTTTTCTGGATGCATGCCAAGGTAAGCCTCCTGAATTTCCTGAATATGGTTGCATATGAACAGTATGCATTACTTTTAGTTCATCATGTAGGCTATCTTATGATATGTATATACATTTTGTTTGGTGATATGTACATTTTGTATGGTTCTCTTTCAGTCAAACCCTCAACCCTCAACAACCTTAAGCTTATACCATGCCTGATGGTAGATTCACTAAACACTGTTCAACTACTTAATTTGACAAAAATGGGCAATCACACACCCACATCACTGGCTCTGATTATAAGAAGACTATAAGGGCATGTATTCTCATCTTTTATTTTCACTTGCACCAGTGACCTACCCTGGCTAGCGCCTACCACTTAAGGCACGTGGTCTGGCAACCAGACGTTCATTTTCTCGTATAAATGAAGAACTCTGCGCATCCAAAATCCAAAATCTTCTGCTGTTTCAGGTGCTTCTCAGTAGGACTGACAGGTGAATCAATTAAGAAGGAGACTGGAGCACACTGAATATACTTGCAGTCTTTAATGGTGCAAACAAAAGAACTGACGTTTCGACACAGTAGTGTCTTCTTCAGAGTTAGTTTGACAGAGTTTCAGGCACAGTTTATAAGTTAAGACTTGATTGTTCAACCAGATACACAACAATTAGAATCAATCAATCAATTAGCCACGTCTCTGTCAATTAGCCACACCCCAAGTAACAGAGCAGGTACAAACAGGTTTTGCACATTTAAAGAGACAACAGGTCTTTCTTTTATCTAAAAACAAGTCACAGTCCAGAATTCCATAAAGTACATTACAAAAAGAGTCATTTTCCAATACACATTCACAGATAGCTAGACAAGCTCAGTTCTTCATTTATTCCATAAGGTTCCACAGTGTTTAGCGTATGGATCCAAAAGGCCTCTCTACGAAGCAATAAATCATTTTCTCGTATTTGCAAAAAATGCCCAGATCCGTTCATCCGTTCCTTGGGTGCCACAGATGTCTATCAAATGCGTCTGTGCATAGCTCATCATTGGCCACGTTTACATGATGTTTTTAATTCCGAATTAGTTTATTCAGAATTAAATAGATCGGAATTAAAATATTCTCCTTCGAGTTTACATGGAAATAATAAATCTGAATTGGCGTTTACATGGAACATACGTTAATTACGCTTTATTGTATTCCGCTGAACGTCTTGGGGTCGGGAAGGGTTCCGATTGGACAGGCGGCGCATGAACGTAGCCTAATAAAGTCTACCGGAAGAAAACAAACTTTAGCTGGCTAGCAACTTTTTTGTCATCTCGGGTTAACGTAACAGCATGGACAATAACATAATGAAAACGGGGTTCACAGTAATTCTGATAATAGGCCTACTATTTAACCAGCAGCTCGAGAATATTGTCAAGCTTCACGTTTGCTAGCTGAGGAGGAGAAGACTGTCGGGAGAAGGGCGAAGAAGACGGAGCCAAATGAGCAATGAAACGAGCATGCGCTTCTTCTTCCTCCTTGTACTGTACGAGCATGCGCCAAACAAACGGAATAAACTTTTAATCGGAATAAAGGTTGACATGATCAAGGAGGGGAGTTAATTCCGCTTTAACATCGGAATAAACCAACCACTTAAATCGGAATTAAGTTTGATTCCGAATAATCATTTTCAAGCGGAATAAGCGTTTACATGGTCTCTTTTAAAGCGGAATTAACTTTTATTCTGAATTAACTTGGTTTTATCTCCCTCAACAATGGAATTCTCTTCTCTGATTGGCTGATGGGGTGGCCATTAACTTCGTATAACCTGCTACCTTTGAAGTAGTTTCCGTATCACACTTGAATATTAATTCGCCAAACTCGTTGCGAAGTTTAAATGAACTGTCACGTTGCATCCAAGCTGAAATACAGACGTGCAGAACCATAGTAACATTGTAGCATATGACGGAGGTGGATTGTAGCTAGTTGGATGCCATGTAGGCTATAAAAGTAGCGATCTTTCAAAGTTAAAGTTAATCAGAATCCTAGGATATGCCCGCTTGACAACGGGAGAGATAGAACTAACGACTGGCTTTTGGCCGTAGCAACCAGCCATTTAGAACTAACAACTGGCTTTTGGCCATAGCAACCATCCATTTAGAACTAGTAACGGCAGTTTTGTCCTGCAAGTAGAAAGTTGATATGTGGCGGAAAGTAGTCCCACAGTCAAGACAGTTTTAGCGATGTTTACGAACACAACGGTGGAATAAAACGATGTTCTAAATATACAGGTTATGAATACAAACGGGAGATAAGCGGGATAACGGCCTTCGAGGTCGACCGGTTCGATGGAAATAATGGCACGTGCGAAGCACCTAGCCTAGCACCTAGCGAAGCACCTAGCCATTATTTCCATCGAACCGGTCACCTCGTCGGCCGTTATCCCTTACTTATTCGGAATTAAAGCTCTCATGTAAACGCAGCAATTGTCTCGCTTTCCCCCCTGTTCTGTGATTGGTCCCCTATCTCAAGCAAAAAATAGGGCAAAACACCCATAAACACCCAGGCTACCAGTAACCTTCACAGCCCATCATAATTGTTTTCACTGTAGCTACAGTCACCATTGGAAAATGAAGGCCAAGTCCACACACACACCAAAACAATCTTTTTTTCCTCTGTCTTCCCTGGCATCGTTTCAAGGATATTTGCATCCAAATGGATCCATCTCAACACGACTCAAACTACAACTACGAATGACTTTACTGTAATTTCAATTTCAATTTCAATTTAATTTCGCTTATAGAGCTCCAAAACATTACACATGTCTCATGGCGCTTTACAGAGTGGTAAACATTCAAAGAGAGCCCATGAGTAACAGGGGCAAGGAAAAACTCCCTAGAATTGGAGATACATATAGGAAGAAACCTCAGACAGATCCACAACTCAAGGGCCCAACCCATCTGCCTGGGGTCAGTTACAGTAAAGTCATTTGTAGTTTGAAAGTTACAATGACAATGAAAGTTCAAATAGTCCAGTGTAGGGGATAAATTGTCCATTAGTAATCCATTAGTTATTTCGGAAAGTGATGGGTCGCTAGGATGCGTGGGCCAAAGATTCGGGCAGGGAACCACAGCAGGCGATGGTAGGGCAGTCATAGGGATGGCGAAGGCAATGGCGATGGTAGGGCAGTCAGAGGGATGTGACTTCAGGTGTGATGAGGGACAGGCACAGAGATGGTTGATGGCTGGTAATGGTTTACCTCACAGGTGAGGTATAGGGGAAAGGGAAGAGAAATAGAGTGTGTTAGTATTACTGTAAGTCATGATGGTTGATATTATGGTTGAAGTATATCGTATATCGGTGCGTCGGAATAGGTTACCCAGTTAAACCCGAAGAGAGAATCCCGCACATCGTCCACCACGCATGCAAACATCCACCCACCCACCACGCACGCAACATCCACCCACCCACAATGCCCCCCCCCCCCAGGCGAACCCACACACCACGTCTGAACCGCGCGCCCAAGCAGCATGGCCGAGCACCCCCGAACCAGGCCGAGCACCCCCGAACCACTGTAACTGACCCCACTGTAACTGACCCCAGTCAGATGGGTTGGGCCCTTGAGTCGTGGATCTGTCTGAGGTTTCTTCCTATATGTATCTCCAATTCTAGGGAGTTTTTCCTTGCCCCTGTTACTCATGGGCTCTCTTTGAATGTTTAACACTCTGTAAAGCGCCATGAGACATGTGTAATGTTTTGGCGCTCTATAAGTGAAATTAAATTGAAATTGAAATTGAAATTGACTCAACACGCTACTTCATATTCCAGGCCTATGTTGCAGGCCTTTTTCCATAAGATCAAGTGAATTCAAGTAAATTAACTCATAATTCGATGTAATTTTGAGCGATATCAAAAGCATCAAAATGGTTTTCCATTCAACAGAGCGACTCTAGCGAATTAAAATGATGTCACCATCTTTCTGTTAATGCACATTTTTCTGCTGCACTGGATGGTTTTCCAGCAAGTTGTAGCGAATGGAAGACTTCTAAAGCCTACCTTACATTGACAGACTTTGCAAAGATTTGGAAAAGATTTTTGAAAGACTACAGTCTCAGACCCTCTCACATCTAAAGACAATTCATTGAGTTTTTAGTCACAGTCTAGTCACAGGCCAGTCTCAGATTAGGATTTTGCAAAGACTGTGGGTCACTATTTACAAGGCTACTGCTAGATTCCTTCAAATTATTTCCATCGTGCACTAGGCTACAGGTCATCACCAACAGGAACTCACATGATAGCCTACTCATATCAAAGTCATTTTTTTGCGTTTCTGCAGCATTGTTTGACGTGTGACATCACTAACAGATAAAGAGTTGTTCTGTCACGTAGAATAGCCGACTAATAAATTATAAGAAATGAAATAACAAATAATCATATAGGATACAGCTGTCGCCTATTTTGCCCCTTCCTGTTTCGTGTTGGAGCAAGGTCACTATTGGTTTTTAATGTTCACATCACTATTTGCATGAGCCACGACTGAAAAGACTTCCGATAATATCAAACATGTTTGATATTGTTGTAACGGCAAAACTAGAAAAAGACCGACTCCGACGGACTTAAAACCGCTAAGATTGGCACCTTATACTAAACGATTTAGATGACGGGAGCGCGCCGATTCTAGTACAACTCCCATTTCCCAATTTTGGAAATTTAGTCGCCGGCTGTTAAAACAGACCAAAATCGTGCAATGTAAGCCAGCCTTAAAGTATATCAAAGATAGCGAAAGGTGAACGTCTTGGTATGCGTGAGACATAATTCAGATTCTCTATCCTTTGGGAACATTCTGCGCAGGCCTCGTTTATCCACCTCTGGCAACCAAATTAACTTATATCAATGTAACGTAGGTTTTATCGTGCTAAGTCCTTTCCATGTGTCGCACTAACTTTTTGATGCACATCGTTTTTAAGAGATTTAACTTTTTAATGGAAAAAGGGCTGAAAAGTTGACTGACTAATATGAAACTAATATGACAATAGCCTAATTAAACCCCCGAAATCATAAGTTGCTTTATCTCATCGTGTTTTGGCTTTGCACATACTGCATGCAGCCTATTAAAACGAACAGAGCCTATGGTCTGTAGCCTATGGTAGTTGCAGAAATTCATACAAATTAAGAGAAAGAGGCATCAAAATGACCTCATCGACACACAAATATTTTTTTCACCCTGGGACCAGGTTTCAGAAAAGTTTGTTTTCAGGCAATGCGTTAACAGGATTTGTTTGGACGATCCACTAAAACGATGCAAAACATCAAAAAGTGTCTCCGTGTGGATGGTGACGGTTTCGGTCTGAACGCACAGTTAGGACCCCAGGCTATAGACTTCTAAGCTGTTGTCCCTTAGGACACATCGACAGAGCATGTATTGTGCATGCAAGGTGCTCACTGGCTTCTCCAGTTAACTTCATCATCTGCCTCAACCTGAGACCTTGATGAATATATAACCTTTGGCTCCATCCATGCCTCTGACGGTGACTGTCTTTGAACAGAACAGAACCTTTCAAGCCAGAGAAACATTGATGATTGAACACTTTTGAGGGAACTATACAATCTAGTTGGCCATCAGCTTGAATACTCTGCCTGTGTCTGCACAGGCTTGACATGTCCTTTTTCAGGTCTCTGCTCATTCTGTCCCTACCGCCATTACTGGATGTCATTACTATATTTCTAGTGCAATGGAGAGACAGACATTGCATCGCAATGTTGCTTGCTTTAGCAAGCACACAAATAACCAGAATGTATTTCCCGGTGGGAAAGTGCGAAGTGTGCTTGCTCCAACGCGCCCCGGCAGGAGACGCGACCGCTCGCCCTCAGGTCAAAGCGCCAAAGTTTGGCCAACATGCGAAGCTGCTTCGAGTTTGGCGGCATTGCCCTCGATTGCCGAATTCTTACAGTGACCTGACGTGTTGCCTAGGTTCATCAGTGGTATGGCCCAGAGCACCTCCAATGTAAAAGTGTAGATGTCATCCCAAAGACGTAAAGAGATATGAGCCAAAATGCATTTTTGCTAATTGCGGCGCCCCCTAGTGGCCAAATTACAACACATTTTCTGAGGCTACTTTGGATGTTGTCCAAAATCATCCCGCCAAATATGGTCTTGATACCTCAAAGCGTTTCAGAGATTTGACCTCACTTCCTGTTTGGAGGCTTCACCATCGAATTTGATTGGCTGCCACGGGCGAACGCTTTGATGTTATGTATGGAAATGAAATGTACACCTCTAAGGTCTGTAGACCTTGTGTTGAATTAAGTATGAGTTGTTCACGTGTAGCCAGCATGAAACACGTAACCACTGAAGGAAGGAGGGAGCCTAAGGAACAACTCTTTCAAACAGAAACGTCAGTCTGTTACATCTGACTCTTGTCCACAAACTGCATGTTGCTGAGTTGACCAGCAACGCAGACTTTCACATAAACACACACACACACACACACACACACACACACACACACACACACACACCCACGCATACACACCACCGCCTCAAACACAAATATCTGTCTTTTACGTCTGCCTCTTGTCCACAAACTGCATGTTGCACAGTTCACCCACATCTACCCACAATTCTTTGATTTATAAATAACCCCAGCATTAAAAAACTGCTATGTGTCAAATCTTAATATATATATATATGTATATACTAGAGGTGGGCATAGATTAATTTAATCTAGATTAATCTCACTGTAATCTTGAAATTAATCTAGATTAATCTAGATTAATTTTAAGTGCACCAGCACAAAATTTAGGTGCACCCACATTTTTCATTGCATCGCCAATAACGCTAAAAGGTCACCTTTATATTGCTGTCCTTTCAGATAATGATTTTTTAACAACAAGCTTGAAACACAATAAAAGAATATTTTCTTTACAAAATTATTTATATAAGCCTATTCTACATACTGAAATGTCTGATATTCATGACAGCACACTTTATGCAGATTGCAGCCTAATATTCATATTACAACTCTGCCTCTTTAATTCAGCTGTCTGCTTGAAACCTCAAAATGTAAACAAAGTAGCAGTTGGCTAGTTTATCATAGTTTACTAGTTGGACTGCTCAGTTTCCTGTGTTTACTGTAAGTTTCAATGTGGGCTAATACTTTTTCTCCTTTCGAGTTTTGGAGTTGGAAAACATTGGTATTGAGATTATCATCCAACTCATGCAAATGACTTGAATGTAAGAGTTTTAATGAACATTCTGCAGCAATGATGCTAATCGGAATTTATATTAATTTAGCTAACGTCTTCTATATGCATCATTGCTTTCACGATAGTGAATGTTTTATTTGGATTAAATGTGCATGTCGAGGGGCGGGTTGCGAGTGTCCATTGAGCGTGCACGGGAGAGTGAGGGAGAGGGAGAGCAAGAGAAAGCGGGCCAAGGAGAGGGGGGTTACTTCTATACTGTTTGGTGAAGTTGCACGCATAGTCTACAATGACAACTTGTGAAAGAAAGCAGCCGAGCAGCGTCAGGTGCACCAGTGCGCCTAGACTTTTTTCAGGCGCACTCTTAAACATGTGGCGTTCGCGCTAAAATATCAAGGTGAAAGTGATCATAGCTTGCGTGATAGACCCAGCTCCCAGCCCAACTTCGAGAATAGATTAACGCCGATATTTTTTTTATCGCCCGATAAGAGTTGCACGTTAACGCAGCACGTTAGCGCCGATAACGGCCCACCACTAGTATACTGTGTAGCCCTCTTTTGCCTCAGAGGGGTGTGCTATTGTAACCTGGGTCCTAGGGTATGGTTCTCACCTGTTAAGCCTGCTGCTGTTTAACCAGAGTAGCTTAAGCACCCCTATGGTATAAAGGTTATACTTTGCTCTATATAACCAGTGAGTGGAGACGGAGTCAATATAACACAAAATAATGTATTATGAAATACCATAAAATTACCATATGGCAATGCAATTGAATAAAACAAATATAAATGTACAAAAAGTATTCCAATATGCCCAGCCACTAGGCAGGAGTCAAATAAGCTGAGCCACCTAGAGGGTGAGTCTCAGTGGGAAGTTCCCAGCAGTATACCAACAGTCATGAAATGAATACAAATATAATTCTAAGTGGGATATATATCAAAAGAGTACGCTAAAAACTAGTGGTTTAAACGGTATCTAAATCAATCAATAAATTCCCTGTGTGGTATTAAGTATAAAAAGGCACTAAGGTAAGTATATATTAATTAGTAAATCTCTGTGTGAAAATATGTGTAAAAGCTACACTAAGCAGTAGCGAGTAAAGAGGTAAATATATAGTAATTAATAAATCTCTGTGTGAAGATATGTGTAAAAGCTACACTAAACAGTAGCGAGTAAAGAGGTAAGTATATATTAATTAATAAATCTCTGTGTGGAAATATCTGTGAAAGCTACACTAAACAGTAGCGAGTAAAGAGGTGAGTATATATATATTAATTAGTAAATCTCTATATGGAAATATATGTAACTGTAAACCCGTACACATTAACATTAATCAGCATCAAGGTTGGCAAACTGATAACAATAGCCTGAGATGACCGGTCACTCAACATACAGTAAACAAATAAAGACAGTACATAAAAGCCGGCAAAATGAAATAAAACCCCCGTTGCAGGCCTGTTTTAGCTGGTGTTGACAGGTGATGGGTTGTACTCACGGTCCCTTTAGTGATAAACCGTGCATCAGTGTGTGCGTCTCCCGCGAGTGTGTGCGAGCCGCGCGATCAACCAGTGAGCCGTTGTCCCTCGAAGCCGGAGGAACCACTGGCTTTCTCCTGGTCACCAGTGGCGCTATCCGGTTGGCGGTGCTCCCTCGACGGCTACTCAGTGGAACCACAGGGGTACCCGGAATCCTGTGGCGCTAACTGAGCAGCAGTTATACTGGAGAACACTCTCAGCGAAACGGTTTACTTGATGAAACTAACGTTATGGTTTACCTCAGAGCAACAGCTAGCTTAACGTCACACTTAGCTAGAAGTTAGCAACAGTATGCTACGGTAAAATCCCCAAGCTGAGGGGCTGGAAACTTAAATAACAGTAACGTCGATCACTAAAAGGTAAAACACCCGTGATGTCCTGTATGAATTACTCTCTTAGGGAGACGAGGAGTTACTACCTACTTTCCAAGTAACCTACTATATTTGTAGCTACTTCAGCGTAGAAACCCCATCTTCTATCGTCTCATCCCTTAGCCTCCCGGCTCTCTCTGTCTCCCGCTCTGTGTGTGTGTGTGTTCCACCCCTCTCCCCCCACCAGATCCCGCCCATTAAGCAATCTGATAGGCAGAGAGGGGTAGCTGACAGTTCACTTGTCCTATGACATTTCTTATCTCAGCTATCACGCTAGGTTTCCCCCACCATGAAAACTACAGTTCCTCACACAAACCACAAAGTAAACAAAGTAGCAAAATGCTAACGGTTCATATAGGGAGAATACCTTATAAAATGAGTAAGCTAGTAGCTAGAGGGTTGTAAATTAACCCTGGGCTACACTCCCCCCTTTCTAAAGGTCTGGATGCCCTCATCAGACTGTTGGCTGTTTCCCCAAAGTCCCTGCCCTCTATCCCCTGACACATGCAGTACTAGGGTGACACTTATATAGAGGATATGCAGATTCTCAGACCTCTGTGCACAATCTCTATTGGCTGGTCTGACGGGTTACCAAAATCATTGTAGCCTAATCTCACTACAGGCTTGACATTACGCTTCACCCGCTGTATAGGCTGTGACTGCAACCTATCAACAGAGTCTCCCCTGAATGGCAATTCCTCAGCCTCACTGTGTGTGCTTTCTTGTGAGCTCCCGACCAAGGGCACCAACCCTCCCCTCGCCAGTTCGGCATCAGGCACATTCTCAACTCCAGGGCCATCACTGTCGCCATCTTCTGGGACTTCCTCTTCACCATCAGAGCTGTTCGACACCTCGGTGTCTGCACTGACCTCCACTTCACTCTCTCTGCTGGGGAGGTGGGTCCTTGTAAGAGCGCCCTCGTATTGAACCAGTGTCTGCAGTTCCTGTCTGACCAACCTTCCATTGCGACTGGGGAGCATCTCCTCATCCGACTCTGACTGATCGCTGCTGGTTCCTTCACGAATCCTTTCCTCTCCACGCCTCTGTGTGTGCTGTCTTGTCCGAGGCACTCGTGCGTGACTGTGGAGGGGGCTGGTCGGTCTCTCGTGCGCTTCAGGCAGACGGATCAGGCACCCAATAGGAAGCAGGTGATCTCTGTGAAGAACCTTTATCGCCTTTTTCCCTCTCTCAGGCTGGAGACGATACACTGGTAGATTTGGTAACTTCTGTAGAACAACATAGGGTCTAGAATCCCATTTATCTTTGAGCTTTCCCTTTCCATGGTCTCCAAATGTACGGATGAGCACTCTGTCTCCCTCTGCCAGCTGGTGTGGGCGGACACTTGCATCATACCGTCTCTTATTTCTTTGGTGCACTCCATCTGAATTGTCAACGGCCAGGTGGTAAGCTTGTTTCAAGTTGTCCCGTAACTTCTCTACGTACTGCTGATGTCTCACTTCCTCTTCTACTTCAATAGGGGTCTCAAAACACAGATCGACTGGAAGCCGTGCCTCTCGACCGAACATCAAATAGTAAGGAGAGAACCCAGTAGAGTCGTTACGGGTGCAGTTGTAGGCGTGTACTAATGCTGCAACTTGTTGGCTCCACTGTTGTTTCTGATGTGGCTGCAGGGTCCCCAGCATGGACAGGAGGGTTCGGTTAAACCGCTCGGGTTGAGGGTCACCTTGAGGATGGTAGGGTGTTGTCCGTGATTTTTTCACTCCTAGCACCTGGAGGAGCTCCTTCACCAGCTTGCTCTCAAAATCCCGTCCTTGGTCTGAATGGATCCTTGCTGGTAGGCCATAATGGACAAAGAACTTCTCCATCAGTACCTTGGCTACAGTCACTGCACGCTGGTCTTTGGTGGGATAAGCCTGGGCATATCGGGTGAAATGGTCTGTCACCACTAATATGTTGGAGATACCCCGGGAATCAGGCTCTAGTGACAGGAAATCAATGCACACAAGATCCAACGGTCCAGTGCTAGTGATCTGGTGCAAAGGAGATGTTCTGTGTGGAAGTGTCTTCCGGACCACACATCGGCCGCAGTTCTTAATGTAGGTAGCGATGTCCACCATCATTTTCGGCCAGTAGAAACGGTCTCGTGCCAGAGCCAGGGTGCGCTCACTGCCTAGATGACCGGACTCGTCGTGCAGGGATTTCAGGACTCTCACTCTGTATTCCTCAGGTAGAACCAACTGAAAAATGGCATTACCGTCTGGCTTGCTAATCTTCCTGTAGAGCAGCCCATTCACAATCTCCAGTTTCTTCTCTTCCCTCTTCAGTAGAACAAAGTCAGGATCAACACCAGCTTGGCTAGGAGGCCACACACTGCATAACATGGCCTGCCTGACCTTACTGATGACTGGGTCCTGTTCTTGTGCGACCCGCAGCTCGTCAGCACTCACTTGCTCAAGAGGTCCTGTAGCAATTCTTGTTGGGTATGCATAAGCCTCGGGAATCGCCTGGGGGGAAGCTCCTAAGCTCTCAATGTATCTGGACATCGGGGGGGACTCACGGAATCCAACACGTTGGCACACTGCTTTCACCCCTTGTGGCGACAACCAGCCCTCGTCATTGGCCACATTCCGGGACAAAAGATCTGCATCCACATTCTCTCTTCCAGGCCTGTACTGAAGCCCGAACTCGTAAGTGGACAAGGCTGCTAACCATCTATGGCCTGTGGCGTTCAACTTGGCCGTTGTCAGGATATAGGTGAGGGGGTTGTTATCAGTTCTTACAGTGAATTTGGCTCCATACAAGTAGTCATGGAACTTATCCACCACAGCCCACTTCAACGCCAGAAACTCAAGTTGGTGGACTGGGTAGTTTCGCTCCGGGTTACTCAGTTTCCTACTGGCATAGGCAACAGGGCGTAAACCCTCTGGATACTGCTGGTTCAACACAGCTCCCAATCCCTCAAAGCTGGCATCGACATGGAGTATGTATGGCTTGTTGGGATCAGCAAAGGCCAATACAGGAGCATGAGTGAGACAGTACTTGATCTTCTCAAAGGCCTCTGTGCATTCCTGTGTCCATCGATCATTGAACGGTTCAGATTTCCGGAACAAGGGTTTATTGTCTTTCTTAGGTACTTTCCCTTTCTGTGTGGTAGGGTAACCTCTCGTCAGGTCAGTCAGTGGGCGTACAATGGCAGAGTAGTTGGCGATAAATCGCCTGTAGTACCCGCAAAATCCTAAGAAAGACTGCAGGGTTTTTAGGTCAGTCGGTGGTCGCCACTGGGCCACCGCCCTGATCTTCTCAGGATCTGTGGCGACGCCAGCTGCAGAAACGATGTGCCCCACATACTTGACTTGACTCTGGCAAAACTGGCATTTATCGATGGAGACCTTGAGTCCATACTCTTCCAACCGATCCAGAACTTTCAACAGCCTTTCCTCGTGCTCTTCTAGAGTCCGCCCAAAGACGATGAGGTCATCTAAATAAACCAGGCACTGCAACAGGTTCATGTCCCCAACCACCCGCTCCATTAACCTTTGGAATGTAGCTGGAGCTCCAGAGATACCCTGAGGCATGCGTTCAAACTGATAGAACCCTAACGGGCATATGAAGGCCGTCTTCTCTTTATCTTGGTCGGCCATGGCTATCTGGTAATAGCCACTCCTGAGGTCCAAAACAGAAAACCACTGGCTGCCGGACAAGCAGTCAAGTGCATCATCTACCCTCGGGACGGTGTACTGGTCGGGAATGGTCCGCGCATTCAGAGTACGATAATCTATGCACATTCTAACTTTTCCATTTTTCTTCCGGGCCACGACGATGGCAGAAGCATAAGGACTTCGGGACTCTTTGATGATTCCAGCAGCCAGCAGTTCCTGTAGGTGGCGTCGGATATCGTCGAGGTCAGCAGGGGCAAGTCTGCGAGACCTCTCTCGAAAGGGACGGGAATCATTCACTCGTATCTCATGCTCCACTCCCTCCGCAAGGCCCATGTCCCACTCACTAACTGAAAACACTGCTGTTCTCTTGGCCAGTTGTTGTGCCAGTCTATCTTTCCAAGCTGGTGGAATAGGCGAGTCTTCAAAACAGAAAAGCTTCGGATCGAGCTGGCCTCTATCACTCATTTCCGCCTTGACTTCAGTGACTACATCAGCTTGGTAGATATGTGCGATAACAGAGCCCTTGGGAATGGCACGCTCTTTGAGACTCTCATTCTTTATCCATAGAGACACAGCACCCTGTTGTATGTGTGAGGGGAGAAGCACACAAGGTGGTGAGGTAACTCCAGCTGGCAGCAGGTCAAGTGCGTCTATGACCAGGATGCTTGGTTTCTCTGTGGTAACAGCGGCTTTGCAGACTGCACGGCGAGATCCACCAGCAGGAATGGTAAGTGATCCTGGACCCGTCCACTTCACATGCCCGGCACACTCATGCCATGGGGAAGACGTCCTCTCACTGCTCTCTGGTAGGGTGTGCACTCTCCAGACCTTGGCTGTGTGACTGTGTTCGGTGTGACTTTTCTCAGCACTAGGTCCATGGTTGAATGACCTGGCGTTGGTGCCTATGATCACAGGTACTTGGTCTGGGCCTGGAGGGTCAGGGCACACAAGTGCTAGTATGGGCTTCGGCTGTCGCCCAGCTCCATCTGCAAGGAACTCTACTGATACTGCCACGTAACCTCTATAAGGGTAGCTTGAGTCTCCTAAACCCCAAATGGCAAGACTGGAAATGGGGTGGAGCGGAATATGGCTCAGATACTTCTGATACCACTGCTCAAAAATGATGGTCACTGTTGAACCACTGTCCATCAAAGCATTACAGCTCCGGCCCTCTATAATCACTCGACTCAAGGAGGGATTTCCCACTAGCCCGTCAGGGATGCTTGGGATTCTAGGGGAACTCACCGCACTTGTCTTTGCCTGGCAGTGTCTCTGTGTGGGCTCTGCAGTTCTGGATGGAGGTGCTCGTTTGACTTTTTTCAAGGAGCTGATTAACTTAGAGATGACTTTGCTAGAATCTTCTGCAGCCGTACACCTATTTGATAAATGCCCATCTTCACCGCATCTGTAGCAAAAGAATGCGTCTTGGTTCTGAGGCAGTTCAGCAGACCATTTCTGGGTGGCCCCTCTGGTGGAATGATATGGTCTTTTGGGCGTCTCGGTGCCTGGTCTTTCCCTGTCAGCTCTGACGGAGTGCTCTTTGAAATTAACCGCCATGGTCTGGAGTTGGTGCTGTAAATCACTCACTTGCTTCTGAATATCTGGGGGAGCATTCTCACCTCTAGTGGACCGTATAAGCTCTCTATCTGCAATGGCTTGTGGATCATGCTGAGTATATAAGTTGGACAGCTTTGCCTTTAGTTCATCAACCTCTGCTCTCAAACGGGCTGTTTCAGATGTAGCGGATGCGGTATTTTCTGTGGCATTGAACTGTCGCACTGATGCTTTACGTGCACTGGGAGTGGACTTGCAGCGTGCCAGCTGTCGCTCTTCCTCTTCACGAATCTCATGTAAGAGTGTAAGGAAGGTGGGAGGGTGGTGTTTTCTCTCTCTCAGTCGTAACTGCACCAACATTAAGTCTGACTCAACTGCTCCTCGCAGTAACTGTTCTACTCGGGCCCGGTCTCTTTGGGATGTGTGAAGTCCTCCTTTCTGAACAACCTTGGTCAGCGAACACTCAATTCGTCTCAGAAAGTCTGACAACTTCTCTCCAGCGTGCTGCTGCATGGATCTAAAAGCAATATAAACATCTTCTCCAGACTCTGTGGATCCAAAGGCCTTTTCCAATGCTGTTAGGTAGTCATCAGGGGTGGCGTCAGGGTCGTTACTACGAACAGCCTGAGCTATATCGAATGCTGGACCCCTCAAACATTCGATAATTCTTTTCCTTTTTTCCCGGCGTGGAAGTTCACTTTCGTCGATCATCAGGCGTGCTTGGTCTAACCAGGTGTCAAGGCTCTCTTCTCCAGCAGGAGTGGGAAGGACACCTGAAAAAACTCGTAGTCGTCTGAATGCGGTGCCCTCGTATGGTCTTGTGGTCTTTTCAATGAGGTTTTCCACCACTTTGAAAAAGGTGTCCACGGGAATGGAGGCTGGCACATCAGGAGAAGGGGTTTCAGGCTGGGTGTTGCCTCTTGGGTGGCGTGGCGGTAGCTGTGGGGGTGTGTGGTTGGTGCCCTTGGTCTCAAACACTACAGTAGTGACTTCATCATCTGACCCTCTGAGTATCCATGGGCTATCCCCAGATGCTGGGTACACTTCACTAGGCAGGGCCTCTGCGCTAACCACCTCTTTGCACTCACACAGTACTACAAGCCTCTGAGTATGGGGGTCAAACAGGCGACCACGCACACGCACCCTCCCCAAAGTCTTAATGTTTTGAAGGGTGTTCTCTATTTCACCTACCTCTGTGTCATCAGGAACATCACTGACCACTACGGCATGACTAGGATCTACTCCCTCCCCTTTACACCAGCTCCAAAGTAGCGACATCTTCACAACTGCCCAATGCTCTAACGTATTTAAATGTACGAAACCTTAAATGGCTAAACTATAACTTCCACTCACTGGATACTAAAACAATATGCTAAATTATTTTTTTAAAATCCCAGCGGTGCCTCCATTTATGTAGCCCTCTTTTGCCTCAGAGGGGTGTGCTATTGTAACCTGGGTCCTAGGGTATGGTTCTCACCTGTTAAGCCTGCTGCTGTTTAACCAGAGTAGCTTAAGCACCCCTATGGTATAAAGGTTATACTTTGCTCTATATAACCAGTGAGTGGAGACGGAGTCAATATAACACAAAATAATGTATTATGAAATACCATAAAATTACCATATGGCAATGCAATTGAATAAAACAAATATAAATGTACAAAAAGTATTCCAATATGCCCAGCCACTAGGCAGGAGTCAAATAAGCTGAGCCACCTAGAGGGTGAGTCTCAGTGGGAAGTTCCCAGCAGTATACCAACAGTCATGAAATGAATACAAATATAATTCTAAGTGGGATATATATCAAAAGAGTACGCTAAAAACTAGTGGTTTAAACGGTATCTAAATCAATCAATAAATTCCCTGTGTGGTATTAAGTATAAAAAGGCACTAAGGTAAGTATATATTAATTAGTAAATCTCTGTGTGAAAATATGTGTAAAAGCTACACTAAGCAGTAGCGAGTAAAGAGGTAAATATATAGTAATTAATAAATCTCTGTGTGAAGATATGTGTAAAAGCTACACTAAACAGTAGCGAGTAAAGAGGTAAGTATATATTAATTAATAAATCTCTGTGTGGAAATATCTGTGAAAGCTACACTAAACAGTAGCGAGTAAAGAGGTGAGTATATATATATTAATTAGTAAATCTCTATATGGAAATATATGTAACTGTAAACCCGTACACATTAACATTAATCAGCATCAAGGTTGGCAAACTGATAACAATAGCCTGAGATGACCGGTCACTCAACATACAGTAAACAAATAAAGACAGTACATAAAAGCCGGCAAAATGAAATAAAACCCCCGTTGCAGGCCTGTTTTAGCTGGTGTTGACAGGTGATGGGTTGTACTCACGGTCCCTTTAGTGATAAACCGTGCATCAGTGTGTGCGTCTCCCGCGAGTGTGTGCGAGCCGCGCGATCAACCAGTGAGCCGTTGTCCCTCGAAGCCGGAGGAACCACTGGCTTTCTCCTGGTCACCAGTGGCGCTATCCGGTTGGCGGTGCTCCCTCGACGGCTACTCAGTGGAACCACAGGGGTACCCGGAATCCTGTGGCGCTAACTGAGCAGCAGTTATACTGGAGAACACTCTCAGCGAAACGGTTTACTTGATGAAACTAACGTTATGGTTTACCTCAGAGCAACAGCTAGCTTAACGTCACACTTAGCTAGAAGTTAGCAACAGTATGCTACGGTAAAATCCCCAAGCTGAGGGGCTGGAAACTTAAATAACAGTAACGTCGATCACTAAAAGGTAAAACACCCGTGATGTCCTGTATGAATTACTCTCTTAGGGAGACGAGGAGTTACTACCTACTTTCCAAGTAACCTACTATATTTGTAGCTACTTCAGCGTAGAAACCCCATCTTCTATCGTCTCATCCCTTAGCCTCCCGGCTCTCTCTGTCTCCCGCTCTGTGTGTGTGTGTGTTCCACCCCTCTCCCCCCACCAGATCCCGCCCATTAAGCAATCTGATAGGCAGAGAGGGGTAGCTGACAGTTCACTTGTCCTATGACATTTCTTATCTCAGCTATCACGCTAGGTTTCCCCCACCATGAAAACTACAGTTCCTCACACAAACCACAAAGTAAACAAAGTAGCAAAATGCTAACGGTTCATATAGGGAGAATACCTTATAAAATGAGTAAGCTAGTAGCTAGAGGGTTGTAAATTAACCCTGGGCTACACTGTATGGGCAATTCCATGCAAAACTGTCAAGTCCATAACCCCACACAGCATCAAACTATGATGTGGATGATGATTTCTTAAAAGTTTACCATTTCGCTCTTCTTGTTTGTACAACATATTCGATGATGTTAACATAATCATTTGCATTATATAAATGTAACCCCCTTTTCCACTCTTATGTCTCAACATATACTGGGGCCGGTTTCACTAAGATAGACTGTGACTATAACTTAGACTAAGGGTATAGTCAGACTTAGCATAGACGTCTAAATAACAGTGTTGTACAAAGCAGTTAAGACACCGACTATCCTAAGTAGGACTAGATGCAAAGAATTGTGGGTAATCTAGGTACTTTAAGACTCTTTTCAAAACAAAAAACATGGCCGACCGAGTGGACACTAACCACGTAGATTTTACTCACTCAGAGAACCTGTGCATTTTGGAGGAGTTTAACACGTATAAAGACTTTTTTGTGTCATGCATAGTGGCCAGTGTGGTTGTCGTTGCTGGCTAACGTAACGGATAAATATTTTGCTCCCGTCTTGTCCTATGGGTCGTCACTTGGTCTTTCAGCAAGATAATGACCCTAAACATGTGGCCAAGTCTACACAGAAATGGTTCACCAGACACCGTATCAAGCTCCTACCATGGCCATCTCAGTTCCCAGACCTCAACCCCATTGAAAACCTGTGGGGTGAGCTGAAGAGGAGAGTGCAGAGGAGAAAACCCAGGTCGTGGGATGATTTGGAGAATTTGTGCAAAGAGGAATGGTCGAAGATCCCTCTTTCTGTTTTCTCTAATCTTGTGAAACAATATAAGACAATATTAGGTGCTGTTTTATTGGCAAAAGGGGGTTGTACAAAGCATTAACATCAGGGGTGCCAATAATTGTGGCACACATGATTTGATGTAAAATAATTATTTCTTAATGTGGGATTTTTTTCCTTCTAAATAAATGCACTTGTATTAAAGGTTGGATTTCACGCTTTTTTTCATTGTGGTCCTACATTATTTGGAAAAAAAATGAATTTATTAGAAGCTAAAGAACACATCTTAACCAGGGGTGCCAATAATTATGGAGGGCACTGTAACCCCAAGTAGCTCCGGAGATAATATCTCACTTGTAATGTAGTTGACATACGTAAGTCACTTTGGACAAAAAAAAAAAGTGTCAGCTAAATGTAATGTAATGTAATGTGATCTTAAAACAATGAATGAAGTGGGCTCTTATTGTCCATGAAAACACCATAGATACAGTAGGCCTACTGGCTAGTCTAATAAAAACAAGATGGAAATAACAGGTCTTTGAATTGACACTAGTTAAGATGCTAAGACAAAACACAATTAGGCCGATATTCCCTTTGCAAAGATGCTTTATTGAGGCAAACAAATGAATGCAGGAGATGATCTGCATATCCGCTCACCAAAAGCTAATGTTTTGCTAAGCCATTCGCATCATTTCTGAAAGGTTCTCTCCATTGTTAACATGCAGTATTTCTTCATGTGGGGCAGTGTCAAGCAGTGAAGTGATAACCTATTGCACGTAGGCCTAGGCAATGTTCACATCAGTCAGACAGAAGACAAGCGCTGGCTTCTCTAAGTATTGGTATTTCTGTCCCTCGAAAACTAAAATTAAAATTAGAATTGTATGTTTAGCAGTCAGTATTTCAAAATTTTGAGACCATGATTAGGTAATATGTACTGTATTTGTTTATCAAGTGGTAAGATGTCATGTTAGGCTGCTAAAGAAGCTTTAAAAGGAGCTGGAACTGGAATTCCTTCAGTTATAAAACAATTCCCAGTGTCTACCATTAAGGTGGTTGAGGAAATGCAGCAGTGTGAAATGTTATCATCATAGCAAAGGTTGTCTGCTTTGTACATTTGTCCTTGTACATATACACTACTGGTCAAACATTTTGAACACCTGCTATTGTATAGCTTTTTTTGTACTATTGATACATTATAGAGCAAAACGGAAAACTATCTTAACAGATGTGGGATAGGGGCAATTTAGTAAACAAAAATGGTAAACAAAGCCGATTGTTTTCATGTTTTATATTTTAATGATGACCGCATTTCACACTCTTGGCATTCTCTCACCCACCCTAACATTAGATACTGGGAATGTTTTTTAAAGGAGTTCCCATACATGTTGTCGGGGAACTTTTTTTGGTTACTGCGTAGTACCTAACAGAGTGTTTCAAAACTTTTGACCAGCAATGCACATCTATGTATTTCTTTCTCTTTCAGGTTTGCCTGATGTGGTGGTTGATGGCGTCCTTCAGGGTTTGTACCCAAAGGACAACAGAGTCATCATTGGAGCAGACTCTAGCTGTGACCGTTCAGCTCAGGAAGAGCCTGCTCCTCTACCTCTCATCCCATCCATCACTTGAGAGGAGCATTTCTTGATATTCAGAAATATTCTAGGGCGTAACAGGACTTCTGTTCCAATGGTTATCATTAGTTCAAGTCAGTCCAGTTCTGTTTGCAGCAGTTTTTCGAACCCTTTCACATGAGTATTACTTATTTACCCAGTAAATAAGTGATAAATTATATATTGTTTCCTAATGTGTGTCAATATTTCCAATTATGAATTTGACTTGTGAATTATACTGTATTTTGAGCTATTAAACACCTAAAATAGCTGATGCACATAAGCCCAGTGCATGCTGTCTTAGTCCCCTTTTTTGTTTCTTTACGTAGGCCTATTCTGTTATCGAAATTGTTCTGCGTTCACCGAGAAACGAAATTGACACATTGTGTGTCCACATTACATCACTGATCCGCAAATCACACATCTCCACCCATGCCAAGTCCTACTTTCCTGTTTCTGTTGCTATGTTAGACAAACAATGGCCATGCAGGCCAGGGGCCCACCATAGAAAAGCTTTGAAAACCTGTAGACTTGGTGAGAATTAAAACCCATAATTCTGAAACTTGAAAACCATTACAAATGCACCGTCAACAACTATGGGTACAGTGAAAGAAAATAAACACCATATGATGGCAATAGACAGTGTTTATGATTAGCTAGCAAGTGAACATAGCCTGGCAAGCCAAACTACACAGAAATGTATAGTCTGGGGTCGGACCATTCACAGAGTTGAAGCCTGTGGGTGGGATGAACAGTTGTCTTTCAAACTGCCTCTGCACGTAATAGGCCAGCATTTGTGACCAATCGTAGCCGGTCGGCAAAACGGCAAATACATCCTTCTTTGAAACGAATGACTTGAGTGCTTCTTTCTGCTCAAACTTCAAAGAAAAGCCCAAGTCTAAGGGTGTATTCACACCAGGAAGGTCCGTTAGTTTACTTGCTTTGGTCCGGACCATTTTTTTTTCTTTTTTTTCTTTTTAGTGCGATTCGCTTTCACACTGTGATTAATTGCAACCGGACCAGAATTTATAAACAAAAGCACATGTGCTAAGGTTGTTCAACCATTGGCTGGTAAACGTGTAGGTGGGGTGAAGAATAGGAAGCCAAAGTCAAAGTTGGCCCACGTAAATACTATGTTTGCGTACTGTACTCGTTATTATCCTAGCAATATAGTTTATACAGTTACAGCTTTGCAGAAGTGCTTGAGCGTCAAGACCGTTTGATGCAAGTTTAACAATATCATGCTCGTAATTTTGCAAAGACGAAGACGTGCAGCAAAACAGCTGAGAAGAGCTCTCATGTGTGTCCAACACGCTAACAGCAGGCCTACGGAAGACGGAACGGGTAGGAGATGCAAAATCAAATTATTGTTGCCAAAAAAGCGTTAGCCCACTGCTGCTTACAGCTGTTGTGCGTCACGGAGCTATCCTACATTTCCCATAATGCGCAAAAACTATGGGAGCTCGTCAAATCCCAAAAAGGTAGATTTCTGCAACTGGGTCAGATCGAGGTCGGGCTGCTTTCACACCATAAACGTACCGCACCAGGGTTCGATAGGAACCGCTCCGAGACCACCTCCTCAGCTGGGTCTCGGTCCGCTTGTTTGGTCCGCACCAGAGTTCGAGTGATTGTATTCACACCAGTCAAAAAGGTCCGAACCAAGCAAGAAACGAACTTGAGTTCGTTTTAATCGAACTAAACAAGGCAGGTGTGAATACGCCTTAACTCTTCCAAAGCCGATTCAAACGAGCGCGCTTCGTTAGCCTCATTCATCTTTTGTTTTTCTCTATGGTTGTGCGATACGGTCTCTCAAAGCCAACTCGTCGAACGAGGACGCATGGTCCAGCCCCCTGGCGTCTTATCGGAAGCCGAAGGTGAGCTAAGGCGGGCTCAAGGACTCTGTACACAGATAGAGCGTTCTGATTGGCTAGGCTGAACTCGAGCCTAGCGCAGGCTTGGCCTCAACGGTGCGACCCTAGACCATCCCGCTAGGCAAAAATATTTTTGGCCGCTAGGGTGCGTCTAGATTTCTAGGCTAAAGTGAACATGCTTAGATATAAATCAGTTTAAAATGCCCATGTGTAGTGGCATGAGGCCTTCTTCAGGGCATAGTAAAAACAGACAGGAAAACTGGTTAAATTTACCAGGGAAAGCAGAAACACAGGGGCTGACAATCAGTCCTGAATCTCAACAGGTAATTCCTAGATCCCACCCCTCACACAGTTCTCAGCACTAGAAGCTGTCAATCACATTGCAAATCAGAGACACAAGCAACATACAGTACACATACAGAATGAGTGCAATAAACCAGTGTGGATCTAACCACTATCACAAAAAAGGTCTGTAATCTATCTTTTCATTTAATCCTATTTAATCAATTGCTTTTAACTTCTAAATCCAAAAAAAATCACGTTTTGATTTCTTTAAAATTTCAACACCCTGGATCGTTAAAGATGAAGTGGTGTGGTGTGCTTCTTTATAGTGTTTGGCATGGGGTAATCTTTATTGACCCGTACTGCGTATTTGTGTTCATAAAGTGGTGATCATTTCATAGAAATATCCACATTGGGTATTGTAGGTGACAGACCCTAAACTCAGAGTTGCATTTAATGAAACCATTAGTCATTTCTATGTTGTTTGATCGCAAAATGTCTTGCTTTGAATGATACCTTCAGAATGTTTGCATGAACCACACTTAATAAAAATTCTATGGCCTACACTTTCGGGTAAGTTAGAGGGTATTTTTTTTTATTTTCTTTTTGTCTGTTTTGACAAACGTTCGTTTATTTTTTTTTAAAAAGCAAGATAGTTACATAAATGTGATGGGATTACAAATAAATACTACTTTATCACTCAGATTTTTACTACGGTATATTAATTAAGCAGGAATTGTGTTGCATTGGAATTTGGAATTGGGAACAAAGTTTGGTTTCGATACATGAAAGCGTGAGATATACTGTACTTGACTATAACATATACTTTTTTTGATACTGTGTATGAAAACACCAGGCTATGAGGTAATTTTAAAACAGAGCAAGTTCTACTTCATCTCCTTAATTTAATTATATTAACTGACATTTGGCCTAGCAATGGGGACTCTGGCTGCTCCTGCCGCTCCGTCTGACTTGTTTTTGTTAAGATTATTAGGGCCCGAGTGCTGAAGCAGCGGCTGCACCATAGGTGCAAGGCCCTATTGTTTTTGCACAGATTATTATTATTATTAGGTCCCGAGCACCGAGGTGCAAGGCCCTATTGTTTTTTAACAGATTATTATTATGGTGGAATCCTCTTACCAACGTTTTGCCTTTTTTTCACTAACTTGGCATGCACTAAAACTCTTGTAATTTGGCAGCTAGATGTAGAATTGGTAACGCTACTCAGAGACAGAGCTCTGGGGTGCGTTTCCCGATAACGATGGATAGACACTCTTACGAGGGTTTTCTACGATTCATCTTAAGATCGATCTTTTGGTTTTGCCGACTGTTTCCCGAACATGATCGTAGCGTGAACGCGCGTGCACTGATCTTACGATGCTCTTAAGGGGAGCTGTCCACGATAAAAGTTCTGAAATATCCCCTAATTTGATTGATGGTGATGTCAGGTGACTGCACGTCACAGCTAAGCCTACCGTCTGAACTTCGGATCTATACATTAATTCACATCAATACGAGAATAGAAAACCTTTGACATCTGCATGTAGGCCTAAGCATTCCAAGTAGCCTAGGCCATATACCACACACAGGCATACATACTTTTTATTATTTAACATTAGATTGTTGCCCCGTTTTTATGTTTGTTAGATAGGATATGTAACATATTAGGCTTCGGCTAGCTTACTCCTACATCGTTCATGCCAGTTCTTTGCTAACCTACTTGTGAGAGCACGGTGTGCTGCCTGTGCAATAATGTTTCGAGGTGTCACGTTTGAATAAAGAGGTTGATAAGAAAATGAAGAAATGTGTAGGCTTAAATAACATAGCCTAGGCTTAGATTTTGACGCAGCACAGACTATAGCCACATATTCCTTTCTCTGTTTTTACCTCATAAGCCTAATAAAAAATACAAAATAAAAGGCTACACAAAAAGATAATGGCAAACTTTTCTGGCGACGTCTCGTTTCCTAACTTGTTTGTAGGCTATTTTTGTCCGGTTTTGATAACATCATTATGTCCATTGAATGAATGCTATTTTGCACGCTAAAATCTGAATCATCACAAGTAAATACAATAAAATGGTAACGTAAATTGGATTATAATCTTAGTTGTAATCCCCCTGCATATCCTGCTGGTGACTCCACTGAGGCATAGCGTTACGACGCTCTTAGTCAGCAACGAGACCTCTGGAACACTCGTAGATCTACGAGTGTTTTCACGATGCTCTTAAGCTACGATGGTTTCGGGAAACAGTCGGCAAACCTTAAGACGGTCGTAAGAGGGACTTTACGATCATCGTAGGCTTACGATGCTTTCGGGAAACGCACCCCTGGCCTAGGGTGTGGCTCAGAGTGTCTATAGCGCCATCTAGCACGTTGTCTGTTGTGGTTGACACCAGGCTTGTGCAAAATTCAGAATTGAATTGAGAAGATAGATACTTTATTGATCCCCAAAGGGAGATTGGAATTCAATGAAATTCAAATTCATACACATAATTTAAGGGTAGTGTTTAACAATGAAGTTTCACAATATATGACAAATATGATCACAACAAACACACAACTTATAATTGAAAACAGTAACCAATTACATTCCCAAAGAAAACCTCCCAAAACTGAATGTATGTGAGATTCAACACATTCTTCCTGTTGTGTGACTGTGGAATTGTTTTGAATTGACATGAAATGAATTCTACTTCCTGTCATTCAAATTCAACTTCCTGTGGGGTGGGGCCAATTCAATTCAAATCCAATTCATGAATTGAATGGAGGCCAATTACAAAATTCGAAATTGTGCACAAACCTGGTTGACACGTACATTCACGAAAATGGCCCAGATTTGGAGGACGTGTGTCTGAACAACTTTTACATTTTTCAAAGTGAGTTATTTAGGTCTATTTGTGTCACTGGTCCTCAATTTTCAGACCTACAGATGAAACTTGAACCCTTTTTGTGTCACACACACACACGCACATTCAAGCACACACAGATTGACACAAGCGCAAGCTTGCCCCACACACACACACCCTCTCCCATTTGTCTCCACATATTCTCTCTCTCTCTATTAAGCCCCCCCCCCCCCCACACACACCTCTCCCTCTACCCCCTCTCTCTCTCTCAGCCCCATGCCTCTTTCCTCCCCCGCTCATTCTCTTGCCACACACACAATCTCTCTCTATCTATCTATCTAAAAAATCATATGTATAATGATTATATTCAGGTTAAGTCATTTTTGTGATTGAATAGGGGACTGACTTTGCTAGATCCAAGCTCTCATCCTCACAAAAATGCTTAGTTGGAATGTCATGTAATAACCAGAACACAGTAAAGTCACACAATCATGATTTACTAGTTAAGTTTTGCTTACATCGGCACATACGCAAACACACACACAGACACATTCAATACTGTGTAGTTGTTCTCTTAAAAATAAAGAACTGCTTTGTCTTTTATGTTGCTTTATTTCAAACATAGATTATGTGTCTGTTAACTCTGCCTTCCTTGTTCCACTGCCCTAGCCTATGTTAAAAAACATTTACTTCAAGAAGGCTACTGACACCTATAAGTTGTAATTCAAAATTAAAGGTTCAGTTAATTTAATTACAGTGCATGAAAACGATTGTTGCTTTTTGGTCTGGTAGAGCAAATAAATCCTTGTACTTAGTGAAGTAATCCATTACAACTAGTACATAACGGTTGCCCTTGTGACTGAGCGGCAGTTCCGTCAAGTCAGCTGCAATCTTTTCAAAAGGCCTAGTTGTCATTATGTTTTGCATTGGGGCCTGTTGGTGTGGAATCTGTGGCCTGCGTGCCTCACAGTACATTGGAGACACCACTGTTTAATGTCCCTGTTCATGTGTGGCCAATAACAACGGGTTACTGCATTTTGTAATGTTCTTTTGCAACCAAAATGTCCAGCTAGGGAATGGCCATGTAACATCTTAAAGATTTCATTCTGTAATCTATTCGGAACGGCCACTTGGCAGACAGGATCGCCTGGTGGGGGTCGGACCCTACGACACAATATGGAATCCACAATAGCCAGTCTGGGAAACTCTTTCCAGTAGTGGCGTAACTCAGGCAGCTCACCCTTCAGCCATGAAAAGGGTGGTCTACTGTCACTCAAGACCCATGCCATGACTGTTTTCAGGACAGGGTCTTCCTTTTGAGCATCCTGAAGGGTTTGTCTGTTCAGGTCGAAACTGAATGATTCACTGGGTACAGGGTTCGCTGCAGCAGGCTGTACTGACAACGTCAACCCAGTAGGTTCTGGTGACGCCAGGACAGGACTGTCAGGACTGACCATCTGTGTTTGTACTGAGACCGAGTACACTGGTATGGTTTCCTTTATAGGCATACTGTCTTCCCCCCGACATGGACGCCGTGATAGGGAGTCAGTGTTGCCGTGCTTGAGACCTTGTTTGTGTTCAATTGTCCAGTCATATGGGTCTATCTCCAGTGCCAATCTTGCCCTGCGTCCAGTCGGATCACAATCCAGGCCCATCTTTCTCAATCCTAGGAGAGGTTTGTGGTGGTTGGTAATGATTCGGAATGAATGGCCTGTGAGATACTGGCGGAAATGCCTTATGGACCACACAATAGCCCACAGCTCCCGATCAAATGTTGACCATCGTCTTTCGGTGGATGTGAGGGTATGACTCCCATAGGCAATGACGTGTTCCTTGTTGTTCGGCCTCAACTGTGAGAGCACACATCCAATCGAGATGTTGGAGGCGTCAGTGAATAGCAAGAATTCTTTAGAGAAATCTGGATAAGCCAGAATGGGGGTATGTGTGAGAGCATGGCGGAGAGTATCAAATGCATTTTGTTCCACATCAGTCCATGAAAAAGACTTTCCTTTCTGAGTAAGGGCATGCAAAGGCTGTGAAATCTTGGCAAACTGATGTATAAAACGTCTGTAATAAGAACAGAGTCCTAAGAATGCTCTAACCTCAGTAGGATTCTCTGGTGTTGGCCAATCCCTCACTTTGTCAATATTCTTTGGGTCCGGTTGCACACCTGAGGCAGATACAACATGGCCTAAGAAGGTCACATGAGATTGCGCAAAGTCACACTTTGATGGTTTCAATTTAAGGTTTGCAGCTCTGAGACGATCAAACACCTCCTTCAAATGTAGCAAATGAGCAGAGAAGGATTTACTGTACACAATTATATCATCAAGGTACACTAAGCATGTTTTCCAAGACAATCCCTGTAGTACCAGCTGCATCAGATGTTGAAAGGTTGGGGGTGAATTGACTAATCCCATTGGCATGACTTTGAAGTGATAGAGAGAGCGGCCAGTCGTGAATGCCGTTTTTCTTGATCTTGTTCGTCAAGCTGGACCTGCCAATAGCCTGATGACAAGTCCATGGTACTGAACACAGCAGAGCCACCCAGTGCATCTAAGGTGTCATCGGTTCTGGGCAAAGGGTGCGCGTCTTTGATCGTGACTGAATTTAGTGCTCTATAGTCAATACAGAACCGCCAATTTCCATCTTTTTTTCGCACCATCACCACTGGCGCAGCCCATGGACTATGGCTCACCTCTATTAAGTCTTGTGCCAGCATATCTTCCACTTGTGACTGGATTACAGATTGCATGTGCGGAGAGGTGCGGTAGGCACGCTTTCTGATGGGGGAAGCTGAATTTGTATTGATTCTGTGCTTAACTAATCCGGTTCTTCCAAAGTCATTTGAAGTCTTGCTGAACACATCAGTGTATGACAGTAACAGACATTTAAGTTCAGAAAACTGAGAATCTGAAAGGCTGCCACACTTCTCCTCAAATGGCAAAGACTGTGAGGACATTGGCGGGGTGGTTGACACCTGACAAACTGCAGCAGTAGCTGAACAGATTTCATTGTCTGCTACCGGGGTGAACTGTCCTAGCTGCATACCTGGTTGGAGTACAATAGGAGTATTGGTTGGGTTCATGACACGTACAACAGTACAACCGTTATCAGCTCTGGCAAGTGTACGTGCTACTGCAACCCCGTTCAAATCAGTGTGCCCATTGTAGGTGCACAAAGATGAGATACAGCAGGCATTAGTTTCGCTGCACAATGCATTTCACAGTGAGGAGGTATTGTGGTGCATTCAATACTCTGGGCAGTACAGCTGTCTGGTGTCAATTCTGTGGTGCTTAGAAGGGGCAGATCTTGATTGTGTAGATGACAAACACCTCTGCCTAAATCTAGCACAGCATAATGTTGTTGCAAAAAGTCCCAGCCAAGTATAATAGTCTGACCGACATTCCTAATAACTTGTACTTCATGTTGCAAATTTAGTGAGCCTAAACGCAGCACAATGTTCACAGTGCCAAGTGTGTCCAAATGTTGTCCTGTTACAGACTTGGATAAGATAAAGTCCTTTTTGAGACGCCTTTTGTTCAATGATGGAAGTGACATTCTTACATTCTCACTAATAAAGGAAATGCTTGAACCAGTGTCCAACATGATATGCATGTCAGACCCCTCTACTATTCCCCTTATGTAGGCAGTGAAAGTGTTGCGGTTATCATTGTCTGTTATGGCAGAATCCCTATGTAGTGTATTTTTTCGGCCACAGGGTGGCACCATTGCACAGTGAGAAACAGTCTGGTTCGGTGAATTACCATCTGGGGCTAGTTGGAGACTAGCTGACGGATGCCCCACTGCATCAGCTAGCTGAAGTTTCCCTGACGATGGCCATCTTGATACCCATAGTCGTCATCATGATGCTGATTATGGCTCCTGTCATCTTGGAAAGAGACACGCTTGCGTACTGCACATGGGCTGTAGCGGCGATTTTTGAAGTTCCCTCTCAGTTCGCTGTAGTGAGGGCGTGATGGATCTTCATCAGAGTAGATTGGGTGACGATCAGGTGACGGTTTGGAGTAGTGGTAGTAATCTCTTACAGATTTGCGATACAGATTTGTTCGGACCAATCAAATTGTCAGGGCGGGCTTTACGTGATGATTGACAGATGAACAGCAGTGACGTTCACGGCTGCATGCTTATGCATGCGTCCTCGTTCGACGAGTTGGGTGTGAGACCGTGTTGGCTTAGGTTGATTTTGATTGCAACAGAAACGCTATGGCTATGAATGTGTAACCCAATGAATGGACTTGCTCCGCCAGATCAGGCCATCTGTAAGTTTACGCATGCAGAGACTGATGCGGTTTAGAAGGGGAGATTGTAACCCAATGAATTGACCATTGCCATTATGATGCGCAAAACAAACCAGAGGGCGCACGAGAACATCTAAATGTAAACAACTGGAAACCGTCAATCAGCATATTTGAAGAAAAGCTCTACGTCTGATGATACACAGCGAGAGAAGCTCAAGAAGAATTTAAAACACGAACACTTTGAGCCTTGGATAAATTGATACAACACTTCGAGACTTTTGATGCAAACACGATAGCCTTTTTGGACACTTCCACTCGACCTTTGAAAACATAAAGATCATCTTCGACCACCACCATTAAAGAAGAAGGAAGAAAGAAGACTTTCCCCGTTACAAAGACTTTCCCCGTTACATTTGTAGCTACTGGAATCCTGACTGTTTTTTTGTTGTACCCGATCAAACCCCGTTGCTTCACCTTGGAACCTTGGATTTCCCGTCTGGATTTCTCCCCCGTCGTCTTGGATTTGGATTCATCATCTACATCAACTTGCCCTTTCTGTTGGACTGCCTGTCACATATCACCATCCCCGTACTACCCTTGTGATTGTGGTAGGATCTGGACATTACACCTTGCACAAGTTGGATTGAATCTTTCCCCCTTTTCATTCCTTTTGTTTATTATTTGTTTTGAGTGCACTCATATTTTATTTTGTTTATATTCTATTTAATACTGTTTAAATGATAATCTATAATAAGATTTAGTATTAAATAGAATATAAATAGAATAAATATATATTATCTGTATATATCCATATACTATTTTATATTTATTCTATTTGTTTCTATATATTTATTCTATTTATATTCTATTTAATACTAAATCTTATTATAGATTATCATTTAAACTAAATGAAAACCAAACAAAATAAAATATGAGTGCACTCAAAAAAAATAATAAACATGAGTCGCTTGGAAACTTGGATTAATCGATACGAACACTTCGAGACTTGGATATTTTGATGAAAACACGATAGCCTATTTGGACACTTCCACTCGACCATTGAAAACATAAAGATCATCTTCGGTGAGTTGCAAGTCACAACTGTATGCAAACAGATTGTGTAGGCCTATCCTAATAAGAGCCAATTATTTAGTGCACCTTAATTTGCCCTAAAACAGACCACCACCATTAAAGAAGAAGGAAGAAAGAAGACTTTCCCCGTTACAAAGACTTTCCCCGTTACATTTGTAGCTACTGGAATCCTGGTGAGCGAACCAAACACTTAAGATAAGCTACCATAAACATTTAAAACCAGTCAGGACACCCGATCTGTAGATCGACTGTAAAGTTCGTTTGATGTATAACTTGTAGACAATTTAATTATTTAATGTGTTTGTTAAAAGAATTGTAAGCTCCGTTTTTTTGTTAGCCGTTGACTCAGGCTACATGGCGTCCACGGAAGCCATAGCAACCAAGCCAAACGTAAACAGATTTATTAGCCTACTCCTACGGCAATATGCCGCTGTTGTTATTCAAACTCAAGTTAGTTATAGTATATATGTTATTGTTATGACAGAGATTGAAATTAATAAGAGTTCTGTACAATTTTGTGCAGACTGGTTTTTTGTTGTACCCGATCAAACCCCTTTGCTTCACCTTGGATTTCCCGTCTGGATTTCTCCCCCGTCGTCTTGGATTCGGATTCATCATCATCTACATCAACTCGCCCTTTCTGTTGGACTGCCTGTCACATATCACCATCCCCGTACTACCCTTGTGATTGTGGTAGGATCTGGACATTACACCTTGCACAAGTTGGATTGAATCTTTCCCCCTTTTCATTTCTTTTGTTTATTATTTTTTTTGAGTGCACTCATATTTTATTTTGTTTGGTTTTCATTTAGTTTAAATGATAATCTATAATAAGATTTAGTATTAAATAGAATATAAATAGAATAAATATATAGAAACAAATAGAATAAATATAAAATAGTATATGGATATATACAGATAATAAATAGAATATTATAATAGAATATATTAGCAAAATAGACACAACCTAATACTTTTAATATTGATATTGAGATAACTGTTGAACTGAATTGAATGACATTGAACTGTGAAAATAAATTATATATTTTTATTATAACTTTAACCACGAGTGTGTGTGTTGTCTTTTGGGGTGAGTACTAGAATTTGGTCTAGAGAAAACCTATACCAATCTTCACTGAACTTAGATATTAGATTAGACTGTCCCTGTATAAGTATAGGCCATTACCCTGTCGTACAGGTTACAGAAAGTTGGCGAGCCAGCCAGAATAATTAAATTGTCTACAAGTTATACATCAAACGAACTTTACAATCGATCTACAGATAAACAAAAGGAATGAAAAGGGGGAAAGATTCAATCCAACTTGTGCAATGTCCAGATCCTACCACAATCACAAGGGTAGTACGGGGATGGTGATATGTGACAGGCAGTCCAACAGAAAGGGCAAGTTGATGTAGATGATGAATCCGAATCCAAGACGACGGGGGAGAAATCCAGACGGGAAATCCAAGGTTCCAAGGTGAAGCAACGGGGTTTGATCGGGTACAACAAAAAACCAGTCAGGATTCCAGTAGCTACAAATGTAACGGGGAAAGTCTTTGTAACGGGGAAAGTCTTCTTTCTTCCTTCTTCTTTAATGGTGGTGGTCGAAGATGATCTTTATGTTTTCAAAGGTCGAGTGGAAGTGTCCAAAAAGGCTATCGTGTTTGCATCAAAAGTCTCGAAGTGTTGTATCAATTTATCCAAGGCTCAAAGTGTTCGTGTTTTAAATTCTTCTTGAGCTTCTCTCGCTGTGTATCATCAGACGTAGAGCTTTTCTTCAAATATGCTGATTGACGGTTTCCAGTTGTTTACATTTAGATGTTCTCGTGCGCCCTCTGGTTTGTTTTGCGCATCATAATGGCAATGGTCAATTCATTGGGTTACAATCTCCCCTTCTAAACCCCTATACTTATACAGGGACAGTCTAATCTAATATCTAAGTTCAGTGAAGATTGGTATAGGTTTTCTCTAGACCAAATTCTAGTACTCACCCCAAAAGACAACACACACACTCGTGGTTAAAGTTATAATAAAAATATATAATTTATTTTCACAGTTCAATGTCATTCAATTCAGTTCAACAGTTATCTCAATATCAATATTAAAAGTATTAGGTTGTGTCTATTTTGCTAATATATTCTATTATAATATTCTATTTATTATCTGTATATATCCATATACTATTTTATATTTATTCTATTTGTTTCTATATATTTATTCTATTTATATTCTATTTAATACTAAATCTTATTATAGATTATCATTTAAACTAAATGAAAACCAAACAAAATAAAATATGAGTGCACTCAAAAAAAATAATAAACAAAAGGAATGAAAAGGGGGAAAGATTCAATCCAACTTGTGCAAGGTGTAATGTCCAGATCCTACCACAATCACAAGGGTAGTACGGGGATGGTGATATGTGACAGGCAGTCCAACAGAAAGGGCAAGTTGATGTAGATGATGAATCCGAATCCAAGACGACGGGGGAGAAATCCAGACGGGAAATCCAAGGTTCCAAGGTGAAGCAACGGGGTTTGATCGGGTACAACAAAAAAACAGTCAGGATTCCAGTAGCTACAAATGTAACGGGGAAAGTCTTTGTAACGGGGAAAGTCTTCTTTCTTCCTTCTTCTTTAATGGTGGTGGTCGAAGATGATCTTTATGTTTTCAAAGGTCGAGTGGAAGTGTCCAAAAAGGCTATCGTGTTTGCATCAAAAGTCTCGAAGTGTTGTATCAATTTATCCAAGGCTCAAAGTGTTCGTGTTTTAAATTCTTCTTGAGCTTCTCTCGCTGTGTATCATCAGACGTAGAGCTTTTCTTCAAATATGCTGATTGACGGTTTCCAGTTGTTTACATTTAGATGTTCTCGTGCGCCCTCTGGTTTGTTTTGCGCATCATAATGGCAATGGTCAATTCATTGGGTTACAATCTCCCCTTCTAAACCGCATCAGTCTCTGCATGCGTAAACTTACAGATGGCCTGATCTGGCGGAGCAAGTCCATTCATTGGGTTACAATCTCCCCTTCTAAACCGCATCAGTCTCTGCATGCGTTTGCACACGGCCTGATCTTGCGGAGGGCACTGAAGAAGTATCAGGAACATTTCTACCCAAACTCTCAAAAAATGAAGCAATGGCTAGGACTAAAGGCCTTCCTAGTTCACCATAACAGAGTCTCTGAGGGGGATGTCTTTCTCTGCTAGATCTTCTGATCTGTTCACTCTCAGACGGGTCAGCCTGGGCAGTCACATCAGTGGGCGGTGCATTCTCAAATTCAAGTGGGTTGTTTTCAGGCGAACATCCTTCAACTGGTCCAAACTGAGGCTCATCTGTGAGTATTTCTGTCTCACGCACAATTGATTCATCTTCCAGTAATTGATTCTGAACAGACTCAGGGGTATGGGGTTCTTCACTGATGGGTGGATTACAAGATTGGGAGGATTCTGGTGGGCTTGGATTCAACCCAATTCTTTTCGACAGCTCCATGGCACATTCTGGCGGGGTGGCCTGTGTGGTTGCTCGGATGGTTTGGGGGAACCTTGTTGAGATCTGTGGAACTTGCAGATAGCAATCCTCATCTTCATCACTGCTGAGTGTATCTGGGTCAACAAGATCGTGGTGCTTGGTCTGCTGTGGGACTGCATCCCTGCGTCTCAGCTTCCTTGTAGGTAAGGTTGTTTCAGGTTCTGAGTCTCTCTCTGCAACAGGTAAAAAACCGCAGGGCAGAAGAAGGTCTCTGTGAAGAGTACGGTGTGGACCTTCACCCTGTTCTTGCTTGACAACATAAACTGGGCCGTCTCCCATCCTCTTCACTACTGTGTGGACTTCCTTTTCCCATCTGTCTGCAAGTTTATGTTTTCCTCTTATGTTCACATTCTTCACCAGGACTCTATCTCCAGGAACAAGTTCTGCTGCTCTGATCTTTTTGTCAAACCTGGTTTTATTCTTCTCTCCCATCTTTTTAGAGCTTTCAGAGGCAAGTGCATAGCTGTCTTGGAGGCGTTGACGAAGATGTTTAACGTACTCTGAATGTGACTTGAATCCAATTTGGTCTGGTGTTAGGCCTAGAACTAGATCAATGGGCAATCGTGGTTGTCTGCCAAACAGTAATTCATATGGCGAGTAGCCTGTGGTGTCATTTTTCGTACAATTGTACGCATGGACTAGTGGTTTGACAAAGTCCCTCCAATGATATTTATCCTTGTCTTCTAGTGTTCCAAGCATGCTGAGAAGGGTCCTGTTGAATCTTTCCACAGGGTTTCCACGTGGATGGTATGGTGTGGTTCTGATTTTTTCAGTTCCGATCAGAGAGCACAATTCCTTTATGGTGTGGGATTCAAAATCTCTCCCTTGGTCACTGAGAAGGCGACTTGGAAAACCATACTGCACAATGAAATGTTCCCACAGTGTTTTGGCAACAGTATTCGCCTTTTGGTCTTTCGTGGGGATGGCAACAGCAAACTTGGTGAAATGATCCGTGATGACGAGGATGTTTCTAGTGTCCTTACTATCAGGTTCGATGCAGAGGTAATCCATACACACCAGTTCAAGGGGATAGCTGGTCTGTATATTCTCCATGGGAGCAGCATGCTGGGAGTTTGTTTTCCGCCGCACACATCTCTCACAAGTCCTACACTTCTGTTCCACAGACTGGAACATCTTCGGCCAGAAAAATCGGGAACGAACAAGGTGAAGGACGCGCTCAGCACCAAGATGGCCAACTTCATCATGAAGGCCATGCAATGCTTTTTCTCTGTGGCTACTAGGCAGCACCAACTGATAAATCTGATTTCCACGATCGAGGACTTTCCTGAAAAGTACTCCATCTATAAGCTCTAGTCTATTCCATTCTCTAAGAAGCAGCTTGACTTCTGACAGTTCAGAGGATGTCTCTTGAAAAGTGGGTTTTCTGTTTCCTTGAACGAAACTGATCACACGCCTGATAGATGGATCCTGTCTTTGAGACTGATACCAGTCTTTGTGAGTCATTCCAGGGAGGGTGCCTTGTCCAGAGGACACGAAGTCATCAGGAATGGCAGAAGCATCTAAAGCTAAGGATTCAGCAAAAATGGGGAGTTCTGGCGGCGAATAGTCAGCCGAAGTGATCACAGAGTGGCGCTGACATACAGCAGATAGCATGTCACCGGAAACAGTTTTGCTTTCTCCATCTAAAATTCTTTGCTTCAGCTCTTCTATTCTCACTTTCTCCTGCTTGAACTCCTCATCTTCCTCTGATGGACTCTGAGGTCTTCTGGACAAGCCATCGGTGTCTTGATTGTTGATCCCAGCCCTATACTTGATGTTGAATCTGTAGGTTGACAGAGAGGCTAACCAGCGATGTCCTGCTGCATCAAGCTTTGCTGTGGTCAACACATAAGTTAGGGGGTTGTTGTCTGTTAGAACTTGGAATTCTGTTCCATAGAGGTAATCATGGAATTTCTCACAGATGGCCCATTTCAAAGCGAGATACTCTTGTTTATGTGCAGGATAGTTTTGTTCACTTCTAGATAACCCTCTGCTGGCATAAGCCACAACTCTCATCTTCCCATCATGCTCCTGATAGAGCGCAGCACCAAGACCATCACGGCTGGCATCAGTATGCAGGACATAAGGAAGGTTGGGATTGGCGAAGGCAAGCACAGGGGCTGAAGTCAGTTTATCTATGAGGGTTCTAAAAGCAACATCGCACTCTTCAGTCCACTCATTTCCAAAGGGTAAGGTGGGACTGATGGAAGTTTTGGCTTTGTCCTTCTTGTAAATCTTCCCTCTTTTCCTTGGAGCAACATAGCCAGCAGTTAGAGCATTCAATGGCTTCGCTATTTTAGAGTATCCTTCCACAAAACGTCGATAATATCCGGCAAATCCTAGGAAGCATTTCAGTTCTTTTCTGTTGGTGGGTTGAGGCCATTCTCTCAAAGCCGAAACTTTACTGGGATCTGTGTGGACTCCATCAGCATCTACAACATGGCCAAGGTATTTGACAGATGTCTGGAAAAAATGGCACTTTTCAGGAGACAACTTTAGGCCATATTCTCTAAGGCGGTTCAACACTTTCATTAGTCTGGCCTCGTGCTCTTCTAGTGTGTCAGAGAAGACAATCAGGTCATCCAAAAATACCAGTACTTCACTGAGGTGTAGGTCACCGACACATTTCTCCATGAGCCTCTGAAAGGTGCTTGGTGCATTTGTTACACCTTGGGGCATACGATTAAACTCATAAAAGCCCAGGGGGCAGACAAAAGCGGTCTTGTGCTTATCCTCCTCTGCAACTTCTACTTGGTAGTAGCCGGACTTCAGATCCATGACCGAAAACCATTTGGCTCCACTAAGAGCAGAGAAGGTGTCTTCGATGTTAGGGAGAGCATAGGCATCTTTAATCGTTCTCATGTTCAGCTTCCTGAAATCTATACAGAGTCTGATCGCACCATTCTTCTTTTTGACAACCACAATGGGGGATGCAAATGGGGACTCTGACTCACGAATAATTCCAGAATCTAACAGCTCTCTTAGGTGTTGTTTGACAGCTTCTCTGTCAGAGGGATGAATGGGTCTGGGTCGTTCTCTGAAAGGGGCTTCATCCTGAAGTCGGATGCGATGCTTTACTGCAGTTGTACGGCCATGGGACAAGTCATCAACAGCAAACACCTCTGGCATGCTGTTCAGCTGCTGTGTGATTCGTCTTTTCCACTCTTCTGGAATGGGAGAATCTTCCAAGTCAAAGTTGATGTTATTCTGAGACTGAGGGACTTCAGGCAAAGTCATCTTTGAGGATTCGGATGGCATCACATATTGAGCTACCATCATTTCAGCTATCACCTGCCTTGGATGCAGTGTGACAGTGCGATCAGTCACATTTCTAAGAATGACAGGAATCTTGTTTGAAGATCTAAGAGGAGTTTCTATCAAGGCATTTTCAACAAACACTCCACCAGGTAAGGACATTTTTTCAGGGGATTCGACTACAAAAAGTGAACGTGGGGAATGTTTCTTCACTCTGACATTTCCAAAGACAGAGACTTTTCTTCCTGGTGGAATGGTGACAGAATGGCGTCCATGCAACTTGACATGATTGGCTGATATCTCTTCCTGATGACTAAGGGCAACATGCTGGAACAACAAGACACAGTCACTATTGATATTGGGTCTTTGTAAGAATTCTTTTCCATGTTTTTCTATGCCACCTTCATATAATCGGTCAAGAACATTGGTTCCAATCAATAGGGGGATCTGAGTGTTGAAATGGCAGTTGGGTACAATGAGGACTAATGAAGAGACTTGTTCAGCAACGCCAGTGATGCTGCTGGGGAAGGAGATGAGGGCTTGTATATAACCCTGATAAGGAACATGTTGGCCACCGGCACCTTCTATCTGGAATAGAGTCTGAATGGGCTGGACGGGGAGGAACGATAAGTTGTCCAAGTAGAATGTTTCTGAAATAGTAGTTACTTGGGAACCAGTGTCAAGGATTGACTCACATTCAATTCCTTCAATGGACACAGATGCAGTGCAGCGTGGGCCTACGAGTCCAAGGGGAAGGGATTGGCTATTTTGGCATCTTTGTCTGTATCTGTCTTTCCCTGTCTGGGTTCTATTCATTATAGCATTAATGGGTTTGGGACTAATATGTTGGTACTTAGCTCCTGGACGTCCCGGAACAGGAGCTGCTACTAGTTTAAAGGCATGGAGGTGACTGTATGCTTATTCCTGTAAGCTTCACGTTTTTGTCTCAGCTCTGTGTTCTTTTGATGGACAAGAACGGGGTTGGGGGCACTGACACAGTGGGCAACAATGTGACCATCTTCACCACATTTAAAGCAGAACCATGGTTTAGGATGACGAGGCGCGAAATTTCGAGGTGTGGAGGCATTTGTGACCATGCAGCTGGCTTCGATTTGAGTTCTGTTTGGCTGTGGCTCTTTCTTGATGGACAGGGTTGCAATTTGTTTCTTTAATTCAGCTACTTCATCACGGAGTTTTTGTGTGTCATCATCTTTGCTTTCGACTGGGACTTCAATTCCATAAACAGCATGGGCATGCGCTGAAGCTCTTGAGCTCCCTAGATGTTTCTTCATCCTGTCTAGTTTAACTGAACGACGGTCTTCTTCTGTTCTAAGCTGATGAAGCAATTCAGGAAATGAGGGTGGGCTATTTTTCTTCTGTTCTAATTGAAGGCCTAAAATCAATGAGTGGTCCCAGCATCCTCTGCAGAACTGTCTAATTAAGTGCTTTTCTGAATCTGCAAGTGGGGCTCCCCCTCTAGAGATAACTTTAGTGAGGAGGGTCTGAAGTCTGAATAAATAATCGGATGGCTTCTCTCCAGAATTCTGGTTTGCGCTCAAGAATGCAGCAAAAAGCTCTTCTCCATCTGCTACGACTCCAAAAGCGGATTCAAGGTGGTTTACATAAGCTACAGGGTTTGCATTAACACCAAGTGGTTTCACCATGTCAGCAGCTGGACCAATCAAGCTCTCTAGTATCTTTCTATTTTTTTGTGAATCCGTGACATGGGTGTCACTTAGAAGCAGTTCAACTTGAGTTCTCCAAGCTTCGTAATCTACTTCCCCATTTGGCTTTGGAAGCCTACCTGAGAAGGTTCGCATTTTGATTGGGCTACTGTATGGGTGTGCTGACTCGTTCTTAATAACGTGTTCTACTACAACTCTCTGAATGCTTGGGGGGTTAATGATGTTTTCTTCAAGGCTTATAGAGTTACGCACAGATGAGTGTGTGCTTGGAACACAGTGAATGTTGGACATAGGTTGGCTTCTGTTACATTCTTGGGTCATGCTAGATGTGCGCTCAACATCAATGCTAGAGTTCTGCATAGGGCTGTGTCCCAGGATTGACGTGTTGTGAGGTTCCTGTGATGCTGTAGATCGAATGCGTTTCAGTTCATTCTCTAGGATTGTCGCATAGCCTGATGTGGCACTACCACCAATAGCACTGAGTTCTTCTAGATATTGCTGGGCTAAGTCTTTGCCTATTTCCTCTTGACATATTTCTCTAATTGTTCTGATGTTCCATAGAGTAGTTGGATCGCTGGGACTAGGTATATTGCCAAGGGTATCTGGGTTGATCCTGGTGATTGACTTTTCACACTCGAATTCTATCAATACCCTACCATTAGGTTGATTGGGCTCATCCTTAACTCTGATAAAGGATGAGATCTTCTCATTTTGTTCAAAAAAACTTTTTATCATTTCATCAGAGATTATTTCATTGACACCTTCAACTAATAAGCTGTTTTGTCCATGGACTTTATACTGATTGCAAAGTTCCATATTGACCGTGTTATTTTCTAAATAAAATTATATATAATTCAAAATATTTTTATAGAGAGGTGTGGTCAATGGGGTAGTATATGGTCTGAAACGCTAATTAACCAATCTCCTGGCTGGCTCGCCAACTTTCTGTAACCTGTACGACAGGGTAATGGCCTATACTTATACAGGGACAGTCTAATCTAATATCTAAGTTCAGTGAAGATTGGTATAGGTTTTCTCTAGACCAAATTCTAGTACTCACCCCAAAAGACAACACACACACTCGTGGTTAAAGTTATAATAAAAATATATAATTTATTTTCACAGTTCAATGTCATTCAATTCAGTTCAACAGTTATCTCAATATCAATATTAAAAGTATTAGGTTGTGTCTATTTTGCTAATATATTCTATTATAATATTCTATTTATTATCTGTATATATCCATATACTATTTTATATTTATTCTATTTGTTTCTATATATTTATTCTATTTATATTCTATTTAATACTAAATCTTATTATAGATTATCATTTAAACTAAATGAAAACCAAACAAAATAAAATATGAGTGCACTCAAAAAAAATAATAAACAAAAGGAATGAAAAGGGGGAAAGATTCAATCCAACTTGTGCAAGGTGTAATGTCCAGATCCTACCACAATCACAAGGGTAGTACGGGGATGGTGATATGTGACAGGCAGTCCAACAGAAAGGGCAAGTTGATGTAGATGATGAATCCGAATCCAAGACGACGGGGGAGAAATCCAGACGGGAAATCCAAGGTTCCAAGGTGAAGCAACGGGGTTTGATCGGGTACAACAAAAAAACAGTCAGGATTCCAGTAGCTACAAATGTAACGGGGAAAGTCTTTGTAACGGGGAAAGTCTTCTTTCTTCCTTCTTCTTTAATGGTGGTGGTCGAAGATGATCTTTATGTTTTCAAAGGTCGAGTGGAAGTGTCCAAAAAGGCTATCGTGTTTGCATCAAAAGTCTCGAAGTGTTGTATCAATTTATCCAAGGCTCAAAGTGTTCGTGTTTTAAATTCTTCTTGAGCTTCTCTCGCTGTGTATCATCAGACGTAGAGCTTTTCTTCAAATATGCTGATTGACGGTTTCCAGTTGTTTACATTTAGATGTTCTCGTGCGCCCTCTGGTTTGTTTTGCGCATCATAATGGCAATGGTCAATTCATTGGGTTACAATCTCCCCTTCTAAACCGCATCAGTCTCTGCATGCGTAAACTTACAGATGGCCTGATCTGGCGGAGCAAGTCCATTCATTGGGTTACAAATGCATAATTTTTTCATGCAGTTTGGCCTTTCGTTTAGCTTAGCTATTGAAACGGAGGTTTTATCACGAATTCACACAACTATTTCTGAACACTTAGTGGATATGTGGGAAAACTTCGGTTTCACTTTCACCAAGTTAAAACACCATGTTTGGGTGATGTTGTTCCCGTTTGTTTAAAAATGTCTGTTTGCTCGTTGGGTTAACGACACACTTCCCCAGCTGTGAAAGTTTGAAGTGAGAGGGTGTGGTTGTGCTTATGTAGCTTTAGAAAAGGGTGTTGAGTTTAGACATTGGGGAACATGGAGGAAATGTTTGTGAAACGTGTTTTAGCATTTGAGAAAAACTGTAAGTGTATTATTGCAGTGAGGACTTTTATTTTGAAACAGTTGTGGACAGAGGAAACAGTTTAACAGGATATGTAGTCTTCACAGAGAGATTGTATGCTTAAAGCCTGAGGCCCTGTACACATTAACCCGGGTAAATATGAATACGCTTAATAATGTCTCCGTTTACCCCTCCCGTACACACTAATACGGTGTATTCCAAAGCCTTATACGGTGCTTTTAAAATACGATAGCTAAGGTGGATAAATCTGAATACAACACAAAGCCGGAGTTGTGTGTACAGCGCAGCCGGAGAGATTGAGATCATAGACTGTATAGAGATACAATGACGTTCGGTTGCCATGACGATGAGGAAAGTTTATGCCAAAGATTCTAGAACAGAATCTTTGGTTTATGCTCGAGACTCCAAAACCACCAAACATGGCAGACGAAATGCTGCAGATGATGCTTTCTCTATATAATTTACTGTTATATCTTCATGTACAACTCACTCTGCTGTAGCCTATAGTGCACGGGTGTTGCTACAACGGAGGAGGCGAGCGCTGTATCTCATGTGTTAGATAGATAGATAGATATAGATAGATAGATAGATAGATAGATAGAAGGATACTTTATTGATCACCAAGGGGAAATTCAAGAATTCAAGAATTGTTTGAATGTTTGAATGATGGCCAAAAGTTGCAGCGGCGTTTCAGACCCTGTGTAGCCTATCCGACGTTTCTGGACTCGGTGTTACCGTTACGGATCTCGATGGGATCCTGTTAACTGGGGATAAACAATAAGTGCGAGCAGGCAGTTTTACCTAATGTAGGCTACTGCAGATATGACTCCGATTCTAGAAATGGTAACGTTAACCACACTAACTTTGCATTGAGCCCATTGGACCTAGGCTAGCCTACTTCTGTACAATGAAGACGTGGGTTTCCACGAAGAGGTCCCCTTAATTTGTGTCCATGACAAATAAAGCGATATATAGCCTATGCCTGACTAAACCTTTTTTTTTTACCGTCCATAAACAAAAGGCAACATGAGCCTTTGGCAAAAACACCTAGCCTGGATGCCAGACCGAAGTTTAGCCCCGCCTCCATTCTTTTTCTGCAGGGAACTTCGGTCTGGCACTGCTCCGTTCAGCTGCTACTATTCGAGATACAGATCTGCTCGGACCAATCACATTTCACAGGGCGGGCTTTACGTGATGATTGACAGATGAACAGCAGTGACGTTCACGGCTGCATGCGTCCTCGTTCAACGAGTTGGGTGTGAGACCATGTTGGCTTGATTTTGATTGCAACAGAAACGCTATGGCTATGAATGCATCATTTGTTCATGCAGTTTGGCCTTTCGTTTATCTTAGCTATTGAAACGGAGGTTTTATCACGGATTCGCATAACTATTTCTGAACACTTAGACCAACGAGGATATGTGAGAAAACTTCAGTTTCACTTTCACCCAGTTAAAACAGCATGTTTGGGTGATGTTGTTCCCGTTTGTTTAAAAATGTTGGGTTAACGACACACTTCCCCAGCTGTTCATTGCATACAGTTTGAAGGAATTCTTTTTAAAAACGAAGGAGGATGTTTTCCATAGCCTACCCTGCTACATATTTCTGTCCTAGATTTCGCAGATACTGACAGCCAATAACTTGTTCTGTTTGGTTTGGTCTATCCAATGAGTGCAGAGCTATCCCCCCCGCACTGTATCGGTTGAATCACGCCCCATAATCGCAGGTGAATGGAGCAGTTTCAGACTCATAATCTGATAAGAATTGAGTATGACGTCATCAGGCTAAAAAACACCCACTGAATATTCGAACCTGCGCCTCCTCGATATAAAGCCAGGCTGATGCGCTATACCAGACCACATAGCAAATGCAACCTTCACATGATTACTTAAACAATTTAGTCATAGGCAACGTTGCCATGTTAATTTTGGGATCGAAAGCTTTCACAGAGATATAGCCTACACGTTTCCCGCAAATGCTACAATTGCAACGTTGCACTGCATTATCTTGATGTAGGCTAAAGAGTCTAACTCTTCCAAAGACGGAATCAAGTGCCGAAAAAAATGCCTCGCTGTTGGCTAGCCTATTGGTGTAAAATCGCCGAAGTTAGGCTACTGCATTGCCCACATTTTAAAGATGTATCAAATATGGAGTTGGTTTTAAAATGCTGTGTTGGCGCTCCTGGTAATCTGTCTGCCTGGCATGCATCCTGCGTGGCGTTGGTGCCCAGATGTTGACATTGGTGTTTTTCCCAGTACACTTGTTTATTGTAATTTAAACCCTTCCTCAATAATAGCGCAACCATTCAAAATGATAAGTATAGCCTATATACGCCTACCGAAGCGAGCGAGCTCTACCCAAATCAATGAGCTGCGCGGCTGCACTCTGCCAAATTTACACAAACTATAGGCCTATGGCTGTGGAGCAATAACCGGTCTTCAACTGATCGCAGAAATAAGGCTTTTGTATTATGGACACCTCAAGAAATAAGGTTTTTGTATTATGGACACCTCAATATAGCCTATGTTCGCGCAGACTTCTGTATCGCGCAGATAGTCTTGTTTTATGATTGACTATTTGTCGAGTCACATCTGCAGTAAATTAGGTAAAACTGCCTGCTCGTGCTAATTATCCCCAGTTAACTGGATCCCATCGAGATCCGTACGGATGACTGGTGGGACAACTTTATAGGCTAGGCCTACATGAGCTATTCCCCGAGGAGTGGAGAGAAAACTTTCGGATGACCAGAAGCAGCGTCTACCAACTAGGCCAAAGTGATCTCCTACACGCCCGCACATTGAAGGTCAGACAACTCGGTTGAGAGAACCGGTGGATGTGGTGAAAAAGGTTGCCTGCACATTATACTATCTCAGCGATGAACATCCATTTGGTCGCAATCTTACAGCTGTGCCGTGCCAGTGTTACTTTTTGACAACTTGTCGTGCGTCTGTCAAACACTCTTCTACTGCACCGGCGGGAGAGTGATGTAACAATCAAAACAATAATGCAGAACTGGAATTTCTAGTAGCAGACAATTCTGAAAATTATATGAAAACGATAGTGTGGACGGAGGTCGTTTTAACTACGGATGCACGTATTTATGTTTACCCGGCTTAATGTGTACAGGGCCTGAGAGAGAGAGAGAGAGAGAGAGAGCTGCTGCACCTGGCATAAGATTCTAATTGCCCTATTATGATGCCATAATCGCAATGTTAAGTCTATGGGGAAATTTGAATAGTTTTTATTTAATAGTTCAAAAAGTATAAAAGTTAAAAAGTTAGAAAATACATGCCTGAAGTCACCTAAGTAAGACCTACGCAGCGCAGTTTGAATGAAGTTTCTATGATAAACGGTTGAAGCCAAGGAATTACCAGTGCATTAAAATGCAAAAATGTAATAGATAGATAATGTAGATATGGTTACTAAGGTGTAGCTAGGGTAAACATGTTGGTTGCATAGTTTAAAGAAAGCTGATAGTGTGAAGGTAGACAGTTTAAAGCTTAAACATTACAGTTCTAACTGAACTAATGATTTCTAGCAGTTATGGTAAAAATGCTAACAATGTTAACCAGGTTGATTAGTTAACCTAGCTAATGATTTCTATCAGTTATGCTAAAAATGCTAACTATGCTAACCATGCTTACCAGGTTGATTAGCTAACTTAGCTAATCATTTGTAGCAGTTGTGCTAAAAATGCTAACTATGCTAACAATGCTAACCAGGTTGATTAGCTAACTTAGCTAATCATTTCTAGCAATTATGCTAACCATGCTAACTTGCTAGTGAGGACTTCTATTTTGAAACACTTGTTGATAGGGTATCTATGGTGGCCACTATCAGGAATAAAGAAGTTACTGTAGTAAAATCATGTTGGTTGCTATGGAAACGGTCATAAACACTTAATTAATGGTAGCTATGTTGGTTGCTAGGTACATGAAGGTTTCATGTAGTTGACTGGAGGCATAGTTGATGATAACTGACAGTTGGAATGGTTGAATAGTTAAATAGTTGAGTAGTTTCAATGGTTAGCCTAAATGATTTAATAGTGTATTATTGCAGTGAGGACTTTCATTTTGAAACAGTTGTGGACAGAGGAAACTGTTTAACAGGATAATGTAGTCTTCAGAGAGATTGTATGCTTAAAGCCTGAGAGAAACTGACAGTTGTGGCGCATTTCCACTACAGGGTAAAACCCCGGTGTTTGGGGTAAAGCCTCCGGCTTGACGTCTTTCCATGATCGGGGCCGGCCCAGGGCCGGGGCTCAAACGGCCTCAGTCCGGCCCCGGAGTTGGGCAGGGCCGACTGAGGCCAGACCGAGGACTTCGAGCGGGAGTGGAAATGGAATCAAACGTAATAATAAGGTAAGTAAAAGAAAAGAATTTAGCCTAGCCAGCTACCGTTATTTCAGTTATTTATTTCGAGAAACCAAAAAGGGGGCGTCACTCTGAGCTCAGTGGAGCTTCTTGAAGCGATGGTGTCTGGTACTACTCAGGTTAGGCGTAGCCCTTTTTTTTATAGGCCAATAAGCTGTGAAGGGCACTTATAAAGCCTATGGTTGTTTGTCTGTTCTGCATAAGCTATTATGTAGTCGATGTTAATGTCATAAGTATGAAAGAAAAATAAAATTAAGTTGTGCTTAATTGTGCTCACATGAGCGGCCATAAACTAAGCTTTCCAACGATATGTATATAGAAGGTATTACAGAAACTATCGCTAGAGAACTGCATCCAAAGTTGACATGGTTCTCCTGTCACGATATGTCAGAAGATAAATCAACTTTTAAAGCGGCGTGGACAACGGGAATGACAAGCGACTGATTGTACTTTGCAGGGTAACATTTTGGATATGAACTGCAGTAGCCCAGCCTATTAAGAGATATAGCCTACATCTATCTAAATAGTTTGATTAGGTGTCAAACTCAAGGCCCGCGGGCCAAATACGGCCCGCCACATCATTTCATATGGCCCGCGAGAGCTTACAGGGCCTGATACAGTATATGGCCCGCGAGAGCTTTTGGTCTGATACAGTTTTTGCGTAGGGCCTATAGGCAATACACTGCGATACAATGCACGCACGTGAGACTGACAGGGAGGCAACATCCATAGATATATATATTGACTAGATGTCGCCTTGAGCTTCTAAGCATACGTCAACACCGGCGCCATCTTGGAGCGGGGATTCTGAAGCTCTAAACTAGTTCACCCGTGTTGTCCAGTGTTATATATTTAGCTACTTTTGGGCATCCCGAGTGATTAAAATCTTATCTATTGACTAGAGACAAATTCGGCGACTTCTCACAATGATGTCAAACTCCGTTTCTCAGTTGAAACGTCAGAAAATCACCGTTATAGTGGCTTTTCCATTTGTGAATTAGTAAACTACAACATTCGCCACGCATCGCCACATGATTATAAAAGTAATGATTGGCCTATGTAGTATCAGACCGTGTTAAAGCACGGAAGTAAATGTTCAAACAACTTACCACCTAACAACAGCAACTTCTGGTGAGATTAAGTACGAGCCGAACCTGAGTCAACGAGACAAGCAGCAGCCTCAACCATAGCCCGCCATTGTAAACCTGGTTGAGTTCACTCAGAGTTCGTTTAGCGGCGGTCGTGAGCTAGCATGGTGAGCTAGCGCAGCATGAATGGGAGTCAATGGGGCTAGACGGGTAAGTTTATCTTCGTCATTTTAAAAAGCTTAGTTTTTCTCTGGACTCGACGTAAATACACGTTTGTCAGTTGAAACAAACCAAAACACTACGAAATTGCTTGAGATTTTGACGATTTATGGTGATTTAATGTTCGATAGATCTTTGCCTGTATTGACGCCAATGCATTTAAGTGGAGTAGAACCCCGCTGTACGATGGCGTCTCTATTGACGCATTCCTTCCTATGAACTGCTGCAGTCAAGGCGACATCTAGTCAATATATATATCTATGGGCAACATCAACCACCTTCCTCTATGATCAGTGTAACTGGCTACATCAGATGTGATAGCAACGCGAACGTGTGAAAACAAAATAGACCAGTATTCTAAACTATTTTAGCGAACGGAGCGCCTAAATTACGCGCTCGGTTTAGCCTGCCTGTGAAACGCATGATTGTTTGAAGTGCGTGTGGTTCTTTGAGAGGGGAATCGATGTAAGTTACTTTGATTTCAATTGGTAGTTGTAAACTACGTGATACGTTTATGTCTACGTTACGCATACATAATTGTGTGTAGTCCTATCAAAAAAAATCCAGCTTCAAAACCTTGCTAATCGAGCAAATGATTGTTTGGCCAAAAGTGAGCCTATTCCGACCGAGAAAAGGTGCATTCAGATCAGGCAAGCATAGGTAGGCTAGAAGTTTGTTGTAATCCTGTTGCTTTGCATTTTCATTTCGGTTCAAAACGAGCAACGTAGAATCCACACAACACCTTTCAACTTCAAAGAAAAAGTCCACCGGGACCGTTTGCTTCTACTGTATGTGTATAGAACGGTGTAGTGATGCACTTTTTGACATGCCAGTTTGTTTGCATCACTGGCTAGATGTAAAACTGCATTTCATTACTGGTATTTCGCTTGTGCAATGACAGTTAAGTTGAATATACTCGAATCTAAAAATAAAAAGAAATCCATGGCATGACCTCTTCCTGACTGACCAGTGACCCTCATTGAAAAGTCAAACTGTATGGAACTGACAGAGGTTTTTGTTTTGTTTTTACAAACATAACAATAATAAAAAGAACATGTCATGCTGATGCCTTTTGCTCTTCTCGATTTTAGGGAAGTTTTATACCGATGCTAAATATTTTGTGGCTGGTGCTACAAATCTTATAGTTACATCTGGCCCTTTGAGGGCAACCATTGTGCTGATGTGGCCCTCGGTGAAAATGAGTTTGACACCTTGCTATGTCTTCTCAGCACAGACTTAAAATAGCCTATTCGACATCACAGAGATGCATGCATGGTTGCACCATAGGAGAATGAACTACATAGCATGAACTAAGGTGTTATATTTTCTGTTGCAGGTTCAGATTGTGAATCTCAGAACTCTTCACTTCAAGAGAGTGACATTTCTGGAATCCTGGAACTTGAGACCAGCGAACCTCAATCTAGGCCTTCATCTACCCCTGCCCCCAGCACATCCACCTCAGGTCCATCTTTCTCTTTGCCAAGTAAGATGTTTAGAACTGTCTTATAGCTATTTTCAATTAAAGCCTCTCTACATTTCATAGGATAGGATGAATATCATCAGATATTTGAATGTATTTTGGCACATGCATAATGCCGAAATTGTCCTGTAATAAAATTATTTTAAAATCTTTTTTTTCAGAGAAAAGGCGAAGGGGGTCGGACGGAGTAGCCGATGTGCTGCGAGAGGTGGAGGAGAAAAATCGCGAGGCCAATGAAAAGCTTCTTGAGGCCCAACTCCTCCAGAGAGAGAGGCAGCTGGAGTTTTTAAAGGAATGTGACGTTGCTGAAAGAGCGGAGAGGGCAGCTGAGAGAGCAGCAGAGTTGGAGGAGAGACGTGCAAGGGAGGCAGCAGAAAGAGAGGACAGAGAGGAGAGGGCCAGATTTAATGCCAGTTTTTTGGACATTTTTGGCAAATTAGTTGACAAATTACACAAGTGATTCAAGAGGGCATTATTTACCATTTTAACTGTATTTATTGATGTTTTTATTTGTGTTGTCTTTAATTAATTAAAGTTTGTGTTAAGAAACAAACACAGCTCAAAGATGTTATGGTGTGGTAAAGGATTGCAATAGGCAATCACGGACAGCCCTTCCACCCTGTCCCTCCCCTTGGCAGTTCAGATTAGCATTTTCCCTGTTGTCTGCTATGGCATCGGTCCACTCCTCACTGAATGGCTCTCCATGTCGCTCACAAAGATTATGAAGAATACAACAAGCCATGACCATGTGATTGATTTTGTCCAGATGGCAATCATTTCTTTTTAGAAGACAACGCCACTTTCCCTTCAGTCTCCCAAAGGCATTCTCAACAACACAGCGTGCCCTGCTGACAATTCTGTTGAATCTTTGTTGATTACCATTAAGGTGCATTGTCCTTGAACGGTTTGATTAGCCAGGACTGCAGTGGATAGGCCCCATCCCCCAATAGGTAATAGCCTATTTCTTTCCCACAGATGTGTTGTGTGTGTGTGTTAAAGTAGTTGTTTTCAGCCAGGTTCCAAACATTGGACTGTCGTAGCACTCGTGCATCATGGAGGCTACCTGGTGCTCCCTAGGGTTGCAAAATTCTGGGAATTTTCAAAGTTGGAAACTTTCCATGGGAATTAACGGGAATATACGGGAATTAACGGGAATAAATGGGAATTAATGGGAATAAACTGGAAATATTGTATCTGCCAAGTTAGTATATAGCAGAGACCTTAATGTAGTTGGAAAAAACCCATCTTTCAGCATAATGTTAGTTAAAACAACCTGATTTAATGCAAATTCAGTTGAATTTCTACCCTGCACACAGGTCAATTACATGCACACAACCATCAACATAGGCTACTAGACATATAGGAAACCTAATTTTCCCGGTGAAAACGTCATTGCAAACGTTATCTCATGTGGGAGTAACTGATGGGAAACTGGGGGAAGTTTGCGAACAGAGTCGCCCAGTTCTTGGCGTGTCATCACTGTTGTCCTCATGTAAATGGAAGAACATAATTTTGCATAAGCTCTAATGGGATGCTTGGCACTTTTAAAATAATCACAATCTGTGAGGTTTGGGGTCATACATGTATGTAATGTCGGCATTTTTTGGCCAACCGAGGATTCAAATAAATTCATTAAACATTTTTGTAACAAGTCGAGTTAAGTCAGTGTTCACGGCAGTCTTGGCTAGCTAATGTAAGCTGCTAGTAAAAAACTAAATTCCCGTAAATTCCCATTAATTCCCTAATTTCCTGTAATTCCATAAAAGTTTCCAATTTTGAATATTTCCAAAATTCCCCAGCTTAACTTCCCATTGGAAATTTCCAGAAAGTTTCCGGAAATTTACCGGAAATTTTCCGCCCCTTTGCAACCCTAGTGCTCCCACATGCACATCCCAAAACATCCCCCTCCCATCCACAACTGCTTGGAGGACCACAGAATGCCACCCCTTCCTGTTGAAGTAGTCTTGATGGTACTGACTTGGTGCAATAATGGGAATGTGTGAGCCATCAATTGCCCCCACACACTGCCTCATGCCCCATCTCTGTTCAAAAAACTGAGTGATGTCATACAGTTTTGCAGGGGTGGGTGTTGCTAGGAGATCTTTACCTAACAACTCGCATATAGCAATACAAAATTCATGTGTGCAGCGGCAGACTGTAGCTGTGCTGACACCAAACAATTGTCCGATGCTTCGGTACTCTGAGTTTGTGGCCAGCTTCCGCAGAGCTATTCCTACTCGTTTGGGTAGAGGAACACACTCCCGAAAACTTGTGTTTTGACGCTGCAACCTCCGGCCAAGCCTATTGCACAAGAATTGAAATGTTTCAGCGCTCATCCTAAAATTGGCGATCCATTGAGCTTCAGTGTAGAGTGGCACTATGTTCTCCCACCAATATGCATTTTGTGGATAGGCCCATGCAGCTGGTGACAACCGCTGACGATACACTGTAATTATCTGAAGTTGAAATGTAAAAAAAGGGAGAAAAACAAATGATAATTTCTGCTCTTCAATCAGTCTGATTTTTGTTAAATTACATACACCTACAACTATACATCTCTATAATAATATCAATGTAGCTCATACACTTTAGGCTACTGCAGTGAATAACCTGCTTTGTCAAGGATTATACTGCCACCTACTGTAGGCTAGCCTATATAACAAGCGCTATTTCATTGTCTTGCCTTTTTTATCGATGAATTTCTATTTGTGAGTTGATGCTGAAACCAATCAAGATCGCAGTCGTCACATTCGTCGAGTACAGCCATCACTCTGCGTTTTCTTGCGACCCTACGCATCCTCCTCTTTTGCCAACATTATTTGATACCGCTTGGCACGTTTTGTTTGTCTCTCCTCATTTTCTCGGAGAAAACAAAGATACTTGTGTATGAACATGAACAACATGAAAAAGTTTTCCACGTCCATCTTTCAGCAGTAGGCTATTTCACCAACGTTTTTAACGTATTTTGTTTTTGTATTTTTACAGAATGTTATGTGATTGTCAGCCTTTATGACAATGTTATGCAGAACCATTTACCGTTGATATTATGTAGGCATAGGCTATGATAGACGGCGATATGCATCTCTTCCGGGAAATTAACGTAGGCTATTACGTTTGTATAGTAAACATTCCAAGTTCACGTAAAACCCCGGTGTTTAACTCGGTAGTGGAAATACAACACTGGGGCTAAGCACCGGTGTTTAAGACTGGGGTAAAGCCTGGGGCCGGCCCGGGGCCGTAGTGGAAATGCGGTATAGAGTGCGTAAGTGTGATGTCACTTTTCCTTAGCAACCGAAATTTCTGTTCTAAACAAACCAAATTCACAATGTGAAATCCTATGCCAGATGATTGTTTTACAGAAAAAGCCACGTTTTTGCGCAAATTAATGTACGAGTTGACATCGGTTGACATTAGCTAACTTCATGTAATCATAGATTAGCCCATTGCCGTTACATTATAAACTTTTTTTATGCTAGCGTAAACGTCTCCTTTTAGTACACCAGAAGCTTACATAAATGCCTCGACATGGTAGTGATTTTTACCGCTTAAAAATAATTTATTTTCATTTTTAGAGAAACAACACGAGGCAATTCATTTGTGCCACCTACGTCACTATCAAGTAGAACGCCGCCATATTTACGACCGATTTCGCCCAATATGACTGCCCACACTGCCCGTTTGAATGGAAGAGAAAGACATAGATCTAGAGAAATGTTCAATTTTAGGCTCCGATCTTCATTTGTTACCCCCAGTTTTCCTTTATCCCTTATTGTCTGCCCCAAGTTTGTTCCAATTGGCTTTCCATATCATACATTTATCTAGTTAACCCCTCATACAGTGGTGTTAATTAGGCTATTTTAAGATAAGGTGACGATGTTCGCGACCGCCATAACCGGGAAGATAATCCCAAAAATGTGGGATAAAAACGGGGACATTTTCAGGTTGACTCAATCTGATTGAAATACATATAAGTTTTGTCTTCAAAAAACGGGGGGGCTAGGTAGTTTTACTGTATTTTCCCCGGGGACGGGCAACCAAAACCGGGGGCTGTAGGCTACAGGAAACCGGAGACTGCAGCACCGATGCATCGCATGGGAATACGTAGGCCTAGGCTATAATAAAAACATGATTTTAGTGGTAGTTTACTGACTAGGTAACGTTAGTTAAGTGGCCAACAGCTAAGCTCATGTTAGTGCCACATATAATTGAATAACCGCAAAGAGGCATATTCTCCCTCTCACGCAATTGCGTTTTTAAAATCGAAACTGGGTTTTGCTGAAGTAGCAGCTAGCCGGCTACAGGCAGGTTTTATTACATAAAACCAAGCAACACGGTGTAACCTTTTTTTTTTTTTTAAAGGTTATTTTTTTGGGCTTTTTATGCCTTTAATTGGACAGGACAGTAGAGAGAATGACAGGAAGCGAGTGGGAGAGATCTGGGGTGGGATCCGGAAAGGACCACGGGGCGGGAATCGAACCCGGGTCGCCGGCGTGCGGTGCAGGTGCCCCAGCCAGTTGCGCCACGGCTGGGGCCTACACGGTGTAACCTTAATTTGCTGTTTATTGCTCTGTCTGAAGCACAAAATATAAAAATAGCAATCAGACATGCATCACGCAAGACGCATCGATTTCTATAGATGTAGCCTATCTCATTCACACCGATAGCAGCCACAACCGCACGCTCTACATTTTAAACTAGCCAACTCTAACCAACTACCATCGGCAAGATATAAAAACAACGTAACCAGTGTATATAATGAGCACAATACAAGTAGATAGACTACATTACAGAAACAGCACAAACTACAACTCTACTAGATCGCATTTTGATGACACCATACCTCTGCCTCAGGACTGTCGAAGCACCCTCTGGGCTACATGAAAACTAGTAAGGGGTCCTCCGCAGCGTGGGAACCAACTCCTTCCACACCCAAGCCACACACACCCAATAGCCTACTATTTACTGTACCCAGAGGAGTATGAAACAGTTTTTCACCATGCAACATTGTACAGAACATGCAGGGAATAAGGGGAAATCCAGGGAAGCTTAATCAACCCTGCTACAATAGCAAGTTAGGTAGGCGTATTTGCCTTTAACGACAGGAGCAAGCTTACCGCAACAACAGCTGTCACACTATAACAGAGGTGAAATCCACCACAACACACCTCTAGTGTTCAAATACACTCATTCACAGGCATAATTTCATACTACTTTGAGTAACTTCACCATCTGTAATAGTGTCTTCTGCAACATTTAAATAATACAATTAAAACTGATTCAGTGACCTTTCAGCACCTGATAAGGTAAAATGTACCACTTGACAAGATGACATTGAGCACCACAAATAAGAAAATAAAGACAGATTTTGAGAGTACAACTTACTCTTATGCAGAAACTATGCAACACTGTTAGGTTTGTAGGTTCACCAAAATAACATTTAACATCTACGACTACAAAACAGTACTAACTAATTTAGAAATTATTTTACACCAATAGATTTAGACAACTCAACTCATGGTTCAACATATTTTATTTAAGACCTGTCAAGACAGTGTCAAACAAAGCATTACAATGTTTGGATCCACAATCCAGTTTGAAAGATCCAAAAGATTTCAATTTCAATTTAATGTCGCTTATAGAGCGCCAATACATTACACATGTCTCAAGGCGCTTTACAGAGTGTTAGACATTCAAAGAGAGCCCATGAGTAACAGGGGCAAGGAAAAACTCCCTAGAATTGGAGATACATATAGGAAGAAACCTCAGACAGACCCACGACTCAAGGGCCCAACCCATCTGCCTTGGGTCAGTTACAGTACAGTCATTTGTAGTTTGAAAGTTACAATGAGAATGAACGTTCAAATAGTCCAGGGTAGGGAATAAATTGTCCATTAGTAATCCATTAGTTATTTCGGAAGGTGATGGGTCGCTGAGATCGGAGGGCCAAAGATTCGGGCAGGGAACCACAGCAGGCGATGGTAGGGCAGTCATAGGGATGTGACTTCAGGTGTGATGGGGGACAGGCACAGAGATGGTTGATGGCTGGTAATGGTTTACCTCACAGGTGAGGTATAGGGGAAAGGGAAGAGAAATAGAGTGTGTTAGTATTACTGTAAGTCATATTAAGTATTAATAAGTATATCAATGGTGATATAAATGGTTATACTATAGAGGGTTTACAAAACGCTTAACCGCGCGTCGGAGCAGCATGGCTGAGCATGGCCAAGATGACATGTGAATACATCGTGCCAATCATGTGATGTGTTGGGGATACACTGTACCAATCATGTGTTGTGATCTCACTGCTGTTCCTTAGGTGGCCATAAGATTAGATCTGAGAATCTGAAAAACATTACATCTAATGTGCTAATGAACACTATGACGACCGTGAATTTAGATATTCCAAAAAAGTGAGCAAAAATGTATTCATTCAAGGACCGTTCCTCATCCCTGGCCCTTAACTCATGAGCCACACACACTCACTTTCCAGTGCTGACATCTCCGATGCCAGGTCTTTTCATAGTTGTGGTCACTGTGATGGTCAGTAGAAGTAGTAGCCTCTTCATGCTCCTCCACATTGGTGGTTGAAGAGCCAGTGAGATTGTTGCAAGTCACGCATTTTGTGCTTCATTGGCTGAATGTTGTTTGTCCTTCTCCCTCACTGAGGTGTGTGCAGAAAGACTGCGCACAAAACTGTCCAAAGCAGTCGCTCCTAAAAAGTCAGGGCAGGGTAAAATAAAACACGACATGTGTGAGACATTACATTGTCCAACCTGAGTAAATATGTCTCTCTTAGAACCTAGCCTAACATAAATCCTCAAATTATGGCCAGGGTCTTTTAAGTAGAGGCTGCGTAAAGCACAGACCTTTATTTGGGGCAGGCTATGTTCAAAACGACCACGGCTATTATCCGAGGCTCAGCTATAAATAAAGTATATAATATGAGGATTTACGATGTAGGTCTTAATAAGGGACAGATACAGAAATTAGGAAGTTAACTACTGGGTTTAGCCACAGACAGTAAACGATAGGGATAGCATAGCCTAATTAGGTTATGGTTACGGTATTTAGCAGACGCCCATACAAATAACAACGATACTGAGTGGGCTAGCTCTTTAACAGTAACAATTTCAAAGTTGATGATACTACATTAATGACAATAGAATAATCCGACTTCAGCATTTGTGTTCATGTGAAATATAGGTTTTAGTAGGCTATCAAATGGAATAAGACATTGCAAGATTGCAATTTCAATGTGCTAACGTTAAAATAATAGATACCATACCAGCTACCATCTACTAGCAGCTAATACAACACAAACGCATTGCATAAGATATTATATCATGCGTGATGTTTACAAAACGTGTGAACCTCATGAACTTGACTGATTGATATAGTCAATCAAGTTTTGCAAGTGTTGTCCAAACGTGTCTCTTGTTGTTGTTAGCCCTAAATGCTACTAAGTTGAGAAGGCTCGCTTACCTGACACGAAAGTGTTCATTGCAGGGTGTGAACCGTGGTTATCCAAACATCTCTTCGAATGGCAGCTACTTCTTTCTTCTTTCTTTTGGTATAACGTTAGCATAAAATACCAGTTCAGGGTTCCTCAACTGCACAACACATAGCTAACATTACTGTGTGACCTTAACCTGTTGAACTTGTTAGCAGCTAATCATTTCCCTCGAGCCGCTGGCTCCGTGGTCACTCCGTGGCTCCGTGGTCACACTTTTTCTTCGGTTTTCTCAGTTTAAATACAACGCGAAATGAATTTCCAAATCTCCACTTTTGCCCGAGTTGTGTTTAGAAAGAATCGTATTCAGAGGCGAAATCGCCGTTTGCGTGTAAAACGAAGGGAACAAACGAAGGGAAAAGTCTCTATTATTTAAGATATCCATGTATGAGTGAATGGCGCCGCCTAGTGAGCGACTGGAATCGGTCGGCAAGATGGCGGCGCAAAGTTACTGTGACGTCAGGTGGCACCACTTGCAGGTCGTTAGAACAGGAAATCGCGTTACCGGGACAACGTGACACTTTCACTTACGCACTCTGTTGGTGCCCAGGTAGCCTACTGACCAGCTGGGGTAACATTCTAATTGCTGCTGTGATGTTATAATGGAGCAATGTTAAGTCTATGGGGGAAATTGTAATAGTTTTTAACTAACAGTTTAAAAAGTATAAAAGTTACAAAGTTGAAAAATACAAAGCCCACATTGCGTAAGTAAGACCTACGCAACACAGTTTGAATGAAGTTTCTACGTTAAACGGTTGAAGCTGAATTGCGTGCCTTAGAAGAACTAGAAATGCAATTCCAAGGAATTACCAGTGCATGAAAATGCAAAAATGTATAAATAGATAATGTAGATAGGCTATGGTTACTAAGGTGTAGCTAGGGTATACATGGTGGTTGCATAGTTTAAAGAGATTTGATAGTGTGAAGGTAGACAGTTTAAAGCTTAAACATTCCAGTTCTAACTTAATGGTTTCTAACAGGTATGTTAAAGTGAACCCCGACTAAAAAGCCAAATAAGCCTAAATATTCTACAATTGCCTCCCCCTACAACAAAAATGTAGTTACAAATATATAATATATGTTCGTTATTTTAAAAATCCCTATAGTGTATTGCAGAAATTGAATTAGAAGGCTGCCATTTATTTTGCGTGCGCAATGCATTCTGGGTCTATGACGTGTAAAGGTTGCGTTCGGATTGAGGCTGCACTCTAAAAAATGCTGGGTTAAAAACAACCCAAATTTAGTTATTTTCAACCCAACTGCTGAGTAAAATGGGGTCCAACACAGCATTGGGTTATCTCAACCCAGCAAATTGGGTTATTAAATTTAACCCAGTGGATGGGTTGATATTTTAACCAATGTGTTGGGTTATTTTGACACGAATGTTTAGTTAAATTTACATAATGTTTGGGTTATATTTGAAACCAAATCCCAAAAAAATCCACTGGTTCATTTTTAAAACACTTCACTTAAATAGCCAAACTTAAAGTCACACATTTTGTTGACAGCTTGGATACAGACAATATATTATATGAGAAATTGGCAAGAATAGCCATGCAATGAAATAAAACAGACATTATTATTTATTTTATACTTTTCTTTATTTTTGAACAGTCTGTGATAGGCTACTTCCATGAAGGCAGGCAGATTCCACGGTCCTTTTCGGGGGTCAGCCCTGTCAATCAAAGAAAAAAAAAGAATCAGTTATTTACAGAGCTTTATATCAAGACTTCCATGAACCATTATCAATGAATGATGTTGACAAACATTAAAAATCCACCAGGAGACCTAATATTATGGCGTTGTTTTAATCCTAATACAGGTAATACAAAACGTGCGTTTGGAGATGAGCTGGATAAGCAGGCTCATAAACGTAATTTCAGTAGTGGCGATGCTAACGTTAGCTAGCCAATGTTAGCACGTTATTCAGTCAGTGGATCCAAGGTGTTTGTAACGCTACTACCAAAATACACCCAATAAGTAACATGGCTATAATATGAAGCTACCCTAATTTAGTTAATAAGATGTTGTTTGCCATGATTATTACCGTCAGTTACGTGTGTTGGGCAGAGACTACTTCGCTGTAGCCTAGCTAACATTAGCTGATAAACCTCAGCTGCACCACAAAGCATAATTTTGTTACTTGTCTGCTAACATTACCTACAGCTGTTATGCTAATTTTAGTTCGTTGTAAAAGTTCGTTTTGTTTCTGTTCAGCGGTTCTTATACCCAGTGAACACAGAACTGTGTTTTTATGAGTCTGTCTTTGTGTAGATTTAACATGAACAGATATTGTAAGTTAATGTTAACTTAGCTTAACTGCTAATATAGCTGTCATGCTTGAGGCTGAATGAAATCGTCAGGCAGAATATTCATTCATATCACAAAGGGTATGTCTCTGGGTGGACTTTTAAAATCCGCCTGGATTTCTTTTTAAAATGCAGAAGTTAAAAACAGATACATACCTTCCGAAATCGCCTGATTTCCATTGCATTTGTTGGTAGCAGCTGCTGGACTGGACGGTTGAAAGAATATGTCTACCGATTTTTTTCTTCAACCTCTCAAATAACTATGCAGCTGTGTTGAATTCACCCAGGTGCTGGGCAGTGTGCTCCACATCAGGTGGGGGAGAGGAGGGGCACAGTCCTAAATGGTCAACCCAGCAGCGCTGTACTATCAACCCAACAAGCTGGGTTACAGAAATGACCCAATACGAGTTAAAACAACCCAATAAAATGACCCAGCAGCCTCAACCCAGCGGTTTGGTTGAAAAAATAACCCAGAATTTTTAGAGTGTGAGGTGAGCTAACGTTAACGTTAACGGCGCTACGTGTTAGCTACAGCGGAAAGTTAATAATGCCACACTGTGCAGCATTTGGTTGTAATTTTCAGTCAAAAGGCAACAAGGGGAGTATTGCTCCACTGCTTTCCTCACGACAAAAAGTTACGAAAAGAGTGGGAAGTTGCTTGTGGACGAGTGAAATTGCCTAAAGATCCACGTTGTGCTCCCGCCACTTCAGTCCTGATGCATTTGAGGTATTTGGCCGGCTAAAGGAGCTCACTGGTGCTGCTGGTTACAAGCGAAGACTGAAACCAAATGCTGTGCCTTAGATTTTTCCCCACAAGGAATCTAAACGTCCACGTATAACGAGTGAAAGCCGCGCAAACAAACATCGAAGTCAAGAGATGATGGACACTCTCCTGCTAGGACGTAAACAACCCGCTCCTACAGTTGCAGTTGCGGAAGACGAATCATCGGACACGCCGATCATGGAGGTAACCGACAATCCACCAGATGCTGGTAATGAATCCAGGACTGTTGGCCTACAGTGTTCTCCTAGTATGACCGACGCAGCAACGCAGACGGATCCATACATGTCGGATGCAGCGGTACAGTGGCCAGCAGATGTGGACTACCCGGTAAAAACGGACCATACCTACGCAGGTAAACATAGCACTGAGTTGTTGGGCAAACGTGTGCAGGAGGATGAAGTTGGTAACTCCCAGGATCTGTTCCTCTCAGATGATAAACTTAGTGAACAGAGTACGGAATACATTGTAAGTTCATCTGAGTTTTCTCAAAGTACCCAGGAATCACAAGCTTCATCTAACACACATAAAGAAATGAGGCTTTTTCTAGTTTTTGAGGAACAGTTATACCAATTGCTTCAGCGTTGTGGCTGTGTGGCTCCCTGATTGTCCAGGAAGAAGTGAAAGAGCTAAAAAATGAAGGATCACAGCTGACAGAGCTCACATGTGCTAACAACTGTAGTTACAGATGGCAGTCTCAGCCTACTCTAAGTGGGACTAAAGGGTCAGGAAACCTGCTTTTAACAGCATCAGTGTTCTTCAGTGGCATCCATTTTGCTAAATTTGAGCGTTTTTGTAGTAACATGAGCCTCAAAACAATAAGTGAAGACACATACACATTGCTGAGGAAGAAGTTTGTGTTTCCTGTCATTGACAAAATGTGGATAAAAATGTGGAGTACAGTATTAACCACCCTCAAGTCGCAAGATGACGTTGTTCTCTGTGGAGATGGCCGGTGTGACTCTCCAGGGCACTCAGCCAAATACTACATACACGTTTTTGGACGCACAGAGTCAAAAGGTTGTTGACTTCAAGGTTATAAGCTGCACCCAAGTTTCGAGCTAATACCATGGAAATCAAAGGTTTTAAAGACGCTCTCAAAACCATAGAAGAAAATGGAGTGAAGGTCTCTACCATCTCAACTGACAGACATCCACAAATTATCAAAGAAATGAGGGTCAGTAATCCAGAAAAACACCATGAATTCGATCCTTGGCATGTGGCAAAAGGAGTGTCAAAGAAACTGGCAACTGAAGCCAAGAGAAGGGAATGTGACGGCCTGGGACAGTGGATTCCATCCATCATAAATCATTTGTGGTGGAGTGCACAAACCTGTGAGGGTGATGCCAAAGTGTTGAAAGAGAAGTGGATATCGGTAATACACCACGTTACCAACCGACACGACTGGCCAGGGAACAGGCACTATCACCAATGTGCTCATGAGCCCCTTGATGAGACGATCCAGAGAAGCAAGCTTTGGATGGAACCAGGATCTGAATCCCACAACGCACTTGTGAAGATTGTGAAACACAAGCAGCTTTTGAAAGACCTGGATCATCTGACAAAGTGCATCCACACAACAACATTAGAGGTATGATCAAATACAGACATATTTAATAATTAATATTTCAGTTATTATGACGTGGCAGGCTGTGACTCACATATTTCAGTTGTTTAATTTCACATTTAAATTTGTTTCAGGTATATCACTCCATGTACTTGAAATACCTCCCAAAGAGAACACATTTCGGATATGATGTGATGATCCATGCCTCCATGCTTGCTGCTCTGGATCATAACAACAATGTCAACAGGGATCAGGTGTGTGAACTGTTGCAAGCACTATGTGACACTGGATATTGCACATCAAACTGTTCCTAACACCTTGTATTTTCCATATTTGCTTGTATGATATAGTTTTGTGTTTGTTTTTCCATTTGTTTTCCTTTTTTCCATTAGGTTATTGATCTACATTGTGACATTGTTATTACAGTGCATGAAAATGCACTGTACTGTTCTTCCTCGGTCTTCTGCTTCTTCTTATTATTACAGTGCATGAAAATGCACTGTACTGTTATTCCAAGTCTTCTTATTACAGTGCATGAAAATGCACTGTACTGTTCTTCCTAGGCTTCTTATTACAGTGCATGAAAATGCACTGTACTGTTCTTCCTAGGCTTTTTACAGTGCATGAAAATGCACTGTACTGTTCTTCCTCGGTCTTCTTCTTATTACAGTGCATGAAAATGCACTGTACTGTTCTTCCTATTCTTCTTATTATTATTACAGTGCATGAAAATGCACTGTACTGTTCTTCCTATTCTTCTTATTACAGTGCATGAAAATGCACTGTACTGTTCTTCCTAGGCTTTTTATTATTCCACTTCTTCTTCTAACGCACGCAATTGAGCTTGAACCATTTAACGTAGAAACTTCATTCTTTGTTACGTAGGTCTTACTTAGGACAGGTGTGCTATGACTTTTCAACTTTGTCACTTTTATACTTTTTGAACTATTAGATAAAAACTATTAACAATTTCCCCATAGACTTAACATTGCTCATTATGACATCACGGCAGCAATTAGAATGTTACCCCAGCTGGTCAGCCACCTGGGCACCAACTGTCAGTTTCTCTCAGGCTCCTCTCTGAAGACTACATATTCTGTTCCCCTGTATCCTCTGCGCACAACAGTATCAAAATAAGTCCTCCTAATTCCATCCAACTTTATATCCATTCATCTTCTTCAAACCATTCACTCATCCACCCATTCTAAACAGTCTGCCTATCAACAACATCAATTAGACGCTCTACATTGAACTTTTAAACAATCTACTCTGTCTCAGGCTGGCTCTCTTAAGACTAGCCAGTTAAATTGATTACACCTGTATCTGTATCCACTACTCTCAGTAGAGAGCTGTGTCTCTCCATTCTACAAGAATATAAGGCACATTCCATCCAACATTCTATCCATTCATCTTCTTCAGACCATTCACTCATCCACCCATTAAACTGTCTATCAACATCTATTAAACAATCTGTCTATCAACATCCATTAAACTCTCTGTCTATCAACATTAATTAGACTATCTACATTCAACTTTTAAATGATTTACTCTGTCTCAGGCTTTAAGAGTACTCTGGCTCTCTTAAGACTAGCCAGTTAAATTGATTACACCTGTGTCAACTACTCTCAGAGAGCTGTATCAGTGTCTCTCTTAACAAGAATATAAGGCACATTCCATCCAACCTTCTATCCATTCATCTTCTTCAGACCATTCACTCATCCACCCATTAAACTGTCAATCAATATCTATTAAACAATCTGCCTATCAACATCCATTAAACATTCTATCTATCAACATTAATTAGACTATCTACATACAACTTTTAAAGTATTTACTGTGGGTCCCTCTCAAGCAGCGTTTATATGTCCTCCCTCGCTCCTCGATCCTCAATGATCTACATAAAGAAAGATAGAAGAAGGGCTAGACTATCCCATTGTTGCCGCTCCATCATTCTTTATGTAGATCAGTGAGGAGCGAGAGAGGACGCGTAAACGCTATGAGAGGCACCTTCTGTCTCAGGCTTTAAGCATACAATCTCATTAAGACTACAGATCCTGTTTCACTACTTCCTCTGTCCACAACTGTTTCAAAATAAAGGTCCTCACTGCAATAATACACTATTAAATCATTTAACCATTGAAACTACTCAACTATTGAACTGTTCAACCATTCCAACTGTCAGTTATCATCCACTATGCCTCCAGTCAACTACATGAAACCTCCATGTACCTAGCAACTAACATAGCAACCATTAAAATTAAGTGTTTATGACCGTTTCCATAGCAACCAACATGATTATACTGCAGTAACTTCTTGTTTCCTGATAGTGGCCACCATGGATACCCTAGCAACAAATGTTTCAAAATAAAAGTCCTCACTAGCAAGTTAGCTAGTTAGCATGGTTAGCATAGTTAGCATTGTTAGCATAGTTAGCATTTTTAGCATAACTGCAAAATATCATCAACTAAGTTAGCTAATCAACCTGGTTAGCATTGTTAGCAAATTTAGCATTGTTAGCATAGTTACCATTTTTAACATTACTGCTAGAAATCATCGGTTAAGTTAGCTAATTAACCTGGTTAGCATTGTAAGTAAAGTTAGCATTGCTAGCATAATAAGCATTTTTAACGTAACTGCTAGAAATCATTAGCTAAGTTAGCTAATCAACATTTTAACATGAATAGAAATCATTAGTTAAGTTAGAACTGGAACGTTTCATCTTTAACTCAATATGGACAAGACAGAGGTCTTAGTTGTTGCCCCAGACAAAGTGCTGCCCACAATACAGCAAAACCTTGGCTGTCTTTCAACTCTTGTGCGTCCTAGTATAAGGAATTTAGGGGTATTGTTTGACAAGTCCCTATCTTTTGACAGCCACATTAAATCACTCACCAAATCCTGTTTCTTTCACCTGAGAAACATATGCAAGCTGAGATCTGTGGTTTCCCAGTCAGAGTTAGAAATGCTCATTCATGCCTTCATCTCATCCCGTATTGACTACTGTAATGCTCTGTTCTCTTCACTCAACAAATCTGTACTCCACCGTTTGCAATCCATCCAGAATGCAGCTGCCAGACTCCTCACCAGATCAAACAGGCGCACCCATGTCACCCCTCTACTTCATTCACTTCACTGGCTCCCTGTGGCCTACAGGATACAATTTAAAATTCTAACACTAGCATACAGAGCCCTCCATGGTCAGTCTCCTGTTTACCTCACCAACCTCATTCACCCTCACTCTGCTCCCCTCTCCCTCCGATCCAATAACCACAACCTGCTTGCTGTACCCCGCACTCGCCTTAGGACTTGTGGCGATAGGGCGTTTGCTGCTGCAGCCCCCAAGCTATGGAATTCACTTCCCATGGAGGTTAGGTCTGCGGGTAGTATTGACCTTTTTAAAGGGAGGCTTAAAACCCACCTCTTCAGGATGGCCTTTTTAAACCTGTGACATGACCCTCTTTTAAATCCTTTGTAGCTCCCTATTTATTTATGCCTTTTCTTTTATGATTTCCTTATCTTTTTATTATTCCCTTTTAAAAAGTGTATTTTATGCCTGACTTTTATTCTTGTTATGTGTATTTTATTATGTATTGTAAAGCACTTTGTGATTTTATCTGTGAAAAGCGCTATACAAATAAAGTACTTACTTACTTACTTACTTACTTTAAACTGTCTACCTTCACACTATCAACTCTCTGTAAACTATGCAACCACCATGTTTACCCTAGCTACACCTTAGTAACCATATCTACATTATCTATCTATTTTTGCATTTTCATGCACTGGTAATTCCTTGGAATTGCATTTCTAGTTAAACTTCTTCTAACGCTCGCAATTCAGCTTCAACCGTTTAACGTAGAAACTTCATTCAAACTTTGTTGCGTAGGTCTTGCTTATGCCATATGTGCTTTGTATTTTTCAACTTTGTAACTTTTATACTTTTTAAACTATTAGTTAAAAACTATCACCTTTTCCCCCATAGACTTAACATTGCTCATTATGACATCACGGCAGCAATTAGAATGTTACCCCAGCTGGTCAGCCACCTGGGCACCAACTGTCAGTTTCTCTCAGGCTCCTCTCTGAAGACTACATATTCTGTTCCCCTGTATCCTCTGCGCAGTATCAAAATAAGTCCTCCTAATTCCATCCAACTTTATATCCATTCATCTTCTTCAAACCATTCACTCATCCACCCATTCTAAACAGTCTGCCTATCAACAACATCAATTAGACGCTCTACATTGAACTTTTAAACAATCTACTCTGTCTCAGGCTGGCTCTCTTAAGACTAGCCAGTTAAATTGATTACACCTGTATCTGTATCCACTACTCTCAGTAGAGAGCTGTGTCTCTCCATTCTACAAGAATATAAGGCACATTCCATCCAACATTCTATCCATTCATCTTCTTCAGACCATTCACTCATCCACCCATTAAACTGTCTATCAACATCTATTAAACAATCTGTCTATCAACATCCATTAAACTCTCTGTCTATCAACATTAATTAGACTATCTACATTCAACTTTTAAATTATTTACTCTGTCTCAGGCTTTAAGATACTCTGGCTCTCTTAAGACTAGCCAGTTAAATTGATTACACCTGTGTCAACTACTCTCAGAGAGCTGTATCAGTGTCTCTCTTAACAAGAATATAAGGCACATTCCATCCAACCTTCTATCCATTCATCTTCTTCAGACCATTCACTCATCCACCCATTAAACTGTCAATCAATATCTATTAAACAATCTGCCTATCAACATCCATTAAACATTCTATCTATCAACATTAATTAGACTATCTACATACAACTTTTAAAGTATTTACTGTGGGTCCCTCTCAAGCAGGGTTTATATGTCCTCCCTCGCTCCTCGATCCTCAATGATCTACATAAAGAAAGATAGAAGAAGGGCTAGACTATCCCATTGTTGCCGCTCCATCATTCTTTATGTAGATCAGTGAGGAGCGAGAGAGGACGCGTAAACGCTATGAGAAGCACCTTCTGTCTCAGGCTTTAAGCATACAATCTCATTAAGACTACAGATCCTGTTTCACTACTTCCTCTGTCCACAACTGTTTCAAAATAAAGGTCCTCACTGCAATAATACACTATTAAATCATTTAACCATTGAAACTACTCAACTATTGAACTGTTCAACCATTCCAACTGTCAGTTATCATCCACTATGCCTCCAGTCAACTACATGAAACCTCCATGTACCTAGCAACCAACATAGCAACCATTAAAACGTGTTTATGACCGTTTCCATAGCAACCAACATGATTATACTGCAGTAACTTCTTGTTTCCTGATAGTGGCCACCATGGATACCCTAGCAACAAATGTTTCAAAATAAAAGTCCTCACTAGCAAGTTAGCTAGTTACCATGGTTAGCATAGTTAGCATTGTTAGCATAGTTAGCATTTTTAGCATAACTGCAAAAAATCATCAACTAAGTTAGATAATCAACCTAGTTAGCATTGTTAGCAAATTTAGCATTGTTAGCATAGTTAGCATTTTTAGCATTACTGCTAGAAATCATCGGTTAAGTTAGCTAATCAACCTGGTTAGCATTGTTAGCATTGCTAGCATAGTAAGCATTTTTAGCGTAACTGCTAGAAATCATTAGCTAAGTTAGCTAATCAACATTTTAACATGAATAGAAATCATTAGTTAAGTTAGAACTGGAACGTTTCATCTTTAAACTGTCTACCTTCACACTATCAACTCTCTGTAAACTATGCAACCACCATGTTTACCCTAGCTACACCTTAGTAACCATATCTACATTATCTATCTATTTTTGCATTTTCATGCACTGGTAATTCCTTGGAATTGCATTTCTAGTTCTTCTTCTAACGCACGCAATTCAGCTTCAACCGCTTAACGTAGAAACTCCATTCAAATTTTGTCGCGTAGGTCTTACTTACGCGATGTGGGCTTTGTATTTTTCAACTTTGTAACTTTTATACTTTTTAAACTATTAGTTAAAAACTATTTTCTATTTCCCCCATAGACTTAACATTGCTCATTATGACATCACGGCAGCAATTAGAATCTTACGCCAGGTGGCCGGCCACCTGGGCACCAACTGTCAGTTTCTCTGGCTTTAAGCATACAGTCTCTCAGAAGACTACATATCCTGTTAACTGTTTCCTCTGTCCACAACTGTTTCAAAATAAAAGTCCTCACTGCAATAATACACTATTAAATCATTTAACCATTGAAACTACTCAACTATTGAACTGTTCAACCATTCCAACTGTCAGTTATCATCCACTATGCCTCCAGTCAACTACATGAAACCTCCATGTACCTAGCAACCAACATAGCAACCATTAAAATTAAGTGTTTATGACCGTTTCCATAGCAACCAACATGATTATACTGCAGTAACTTCTTGTTTATTGATAGTGGCCACCATGGATACCCTAGCAACAAATGTTTCAAAATAAAAGTCCTCACTAGCAAGTTAGCTAGTTAGCATGGTTAGCATAGTTAGCATTGTTAGCATAGTTAGCATTTTTAACATAACTGCAAAAAATCATCAACTAAATTAGCTAATCAACCTGGTTAGCATTATTAGCAAATTTAGCATTGTTAGCATAGTTAGCATTTTTAGCATTACTGCTAGAAATCATCGGTTAAGTTAGCTAATCAACCTGGTTAGCATTGTTAGTAAAGTTAGCATTGCTAGCATAATTAGCATTTTTAGCGTAACTGCTAGAAATCATTACCTAAGTTAGCTAATCAACATTTTAACGTGACTAGAAATCATTAGTTAAGTTAGAGCTGGAATGTTTCATCTTTAAACTGTCTACCTTCACACTATCAACTCTCTGTAAACTATGCAACCACCATGTTTACCCTAGCTACACCTTAGTAACCATATCTACATTATCTATCTATTTTTGCATGTTCATGCACTGGTAATTCCTTGGAATTCCATTTCTAGTTACAGTGCATGAAAATGCACTGTACTGTTCTTCCTAGGCTTTTTCTTATTATTATTCTTCTTCTAACGCAGCCAATTCAGCTTCAACCTCTTAACGTAGAAACACCATTAAAATTTTGTCGCGTAGGTCTTACTTACACGATGTGGGCTTTGTATTTTTCAACTTTGTAACTTTTATACTTTTTAAACTATTAGTTAAAAACTATTACAATTTCCCCCATAGACTTAACATTGCTCATTATGACATCACGGCAGCAATTAGAATCTTACTCCAGCTGGTCAGCCACCTGGGCACCAACTGTCAGTTTCTCTCAGGCTAGAGCATACAATCTCATACAAGTGCATACAATCTCTCTGAAGACTACATATTCTGTTCCCCTGTATCCTCTGCGCACAACAGTATCAAAATAAGTCCTCCTAATTCCATCCAACTTTATATCCATTCATCTTCTTCAAACCATTCACTCATCCACCCATTCTAAACAGTCTGCCTATCAACATCAATTAGACGCTCTACATTCAACTTTTAAACATTCTACTCTGTCTCAGGCTGGCTCTCTTAAGACTAGCCAGTTAAATTGATTACACCTGTATCTGTATCCTCCACTACTCTCAGTAGAGAGCTGTGTCTCTCCATTCTACAAGAATATAAGGCACATTCCATCCAACTTTCTATCCATTCATCTTCTTCAGACCATTCACTCATCCACCCATTAAACTGTCTATCAACATCTATTAAACAATCTGTCTATCAACATCCATTAAACTCTCTGTCTATCAACATTAATTAGACTATCTACATTCAACTTTTAAATTATTTACTCTGTCTCGGGCTTTAAGAGTATTCTGGCTCTCTTAAGACTAGCCAGTTAAATTGATTACACCTGTGTCAACTACTCTCAGAGAGCTGTATCAGTGTCTCTCTTAACAAGAATATAAGGCACATTCCATCCAACCTTCTATCCATTCATCTTCTTCAGACCATTCACTCATCCACCCATTAAACTGTCAATCAATATCTATTAAACAATCTGCCTATCAACATCCATTAAACATTCTATCTATCAACATTAATTAGACTATCTACATACAACTTTTAAAGTATTTACTGTGGGTCCCTCTCAAGCAGCGTTTATATGTCCTCCCTCGCTCCTCGATCCTCAATGATCTACATAAAGAAAGATAGAAGAAGGGCTAGACTATCCCATTGTTGCCGCTCCATCATTCTTTATGTAGATCAGTGAGGAGCGAGAGAGGACGCGTAAACGCTATGAGAGGCACCTTCTGTCTCAGGCTTTAAGCATACAATCTCATTAAGACTACAGATCCTGTTTCCTGAAACTACTCAACTATTGAACTGTTCAACCATTCCAACTGTCAGTTATCATCCACTATGCCTCCAGTCAACTACATGAAACCTCCATGTACCTAGCAACCAACATAGCAACCATTAAAATTAAGTGTTTATGACCGTTTCCATAGCAACCAACATGATTATACTGCAGTAACTTCTTGTTTCCTGATAGTGGCCACCATGGATACCCAAGCAACAAATGTTTCAAAATAAAAGTCCTCACTAGCAAGTTAGCTAGTTAGCATAGTTAGCATTGTTAGCATTGTTAGCATAGTTAGCATTTTTAGCATAACTGCAAAAAAATCATCAACTAAGTTAGCTAATCAACCTGGTTAGCATTGTTAGCATAGTTAGCATTTTTAGCATTACTGCCAGAAATCATCGGTTAAGTTAGCTAATCAACCTGGTTAGCATTGCTAGCATAATAAGCATTTTTAGTGTAACTGCTAGAAATCATTAGCTAAGTTAGCTAATCAACATTTTAACATGAATAGAAATCATTAGTTAAGTTAGAACTGGAACGTTTCATCTTTAAACTGTCTACCTTCACACTATCAACTCTCTGTAAACTATGCAACCACCATATTTACCCTAGCTACATCTTAGTAACCATATCTACATTATCTATCTATTTTTGCATTTTCATGCACTGGTAATTCCTTGGAATTGCATTTCTAGTTATTATTCTTCTTCTAACGCACGCAAATCAGCCTCAACCGCTTAACGTAGAAACTCCATTAAAATTTTGTCGCGTAGGTCTTACTTACGCGATGTGGGCTTTGTATTTTTCAACTTTGTAACTTTTATACTTTTTAAACTATTAGTTAAAAACTATTACAATTTCTCCCATAGACTTAACATTGCTCATTATGACATCACGGCAGCAATTAGAATCTTACGCCAGGTGGCCGGCCACCTGGGCACCAACTGTCAGTTTCTCTGGCTTTAAGCATACAGTCTCTCAGAAGACTACACATATCCTGTGAAACTGTTTCCTCTGTCCACAACTGTTTCAAAATAAAAGTCCTCAATGCAATAATACACTATTAAATCATTTAACCATTGAAACTACTCAACTATTGAACTGTTCAACCATTCCAACTGTCAGTTATCATCCACTATGCCTCCAGTCAACTACATGAAACCTCCATGTACCTAGCAACCAACATAGCAACCATTAAAATTAAGTGTTTATGACCGTTTCCATAGCAACCATCATGATTATACTGCAGTAACTTCTTGTTTCTTGATAGTGGCCACCATGGATACCCTGGCAAAAAATGTTTCAAAATAAAAGTCCTCACTAGCAAGTTAGCTAGTTAGCATGGTTAGCATAGTTAGCATTGTTAGCATAGGTAGCATTTTTAGCATAACTACAAAATATCATCAACTAAGTTAGCTAATCAACCTGGTTAGCATTATTAGCAAATTTAGCATTGTTAGCATAGTTAGCATTTTTAGCATTACTGCTAGAAATCATCGGTTAAGTTAGCTAATCAACCTGGTTAGCATTGTTAATAAAGTTAGCATTGCTAGCATAATTAGCATTTTTAGCGTAACTGCTAGAAATCATTACCTAAGTTAGCTAATCAACATTTTAACATGAATAGAAATCATTAGTTAAGTTAGAGCTGGAATGTTTCATCTTTAAACTGTCTACCTTCACACTATCAACTCTCTGTAAACTATGCAACCACCATGTTTACCCTAGCTACACCTTAGTAACCATATCTACATTATCTATCTATTTTTGCATTTTCATGCACTGGTAATTCCTTGGAATTGCATTTCTAGTTATTATAGTGCATGAAAATGCACTATATTGTTCTTCCTAGGTTTCTTATTATTACAGTGCATGAAAATGCACTGTACTGTTCTTCCAAGGCTTCTTCTTATTACAGTGCATGAAAATGCACTGTACTGTTCTTCCTAGGCTTCTTCTTCTTATTATTATTATTCCGCTTACCAAATTCATTTTTTCTATTCAGCTTGAACCGTTTAACCTAGAAACTTCATTCAAACGTTGTAACGTAGGTCTTCAATAGGGGCATGCTGCTAAGTATTTTTCAACTTTGTAACTTTTATACTTTTTAAATTATAAATTAAAAACTATTAAAAATTTCCCCATAGACTTAACATTGGCCTCTATGACATCACAGTCGGGTCGTTAAGCAATTAGAATCTTATGCCAGGTGGCCAGCCCCACCTGCAGCAGCCCTCTCTCTCTCAGGCTTTAAGCATACAACTCTCTGTGAAGACTACATATCCTGTTAACCTGTTTCGTCTTTCCACAACCGTTTCAAAATAAAAGTCCTCACTGCAATAATACACTATTAAATCATTTAACCATTGAAACTACTCAACTATTTAACTGTTCAACCATTCCAACTGTCAGTTATCATCAACTATGCCTCCAGTCAACTACATGAGACCTCCATGTACCTGGCAACCAACATAGCAACCATCAAAATTAAGCGTTTATGACCGTTTCCATAGCAACCAACATGATTTTACTACAGTAACTTCTTTATTCCTGATAGTGGCAGCCATGGATACCCTATCAACAAATGTTTCAAAATAAAAGTCCTCAGTAGCAAGTTAGCTAGTTAGCATGGCTAGCATAGTTAGCATCGTTAGCATTTTTAGCATAGCTGCTAGAAATGATTAGCTAAGTTAGCTAATCAACCTAGTTAGCATTGCTAACATAGTTAGCATTGTTAGCATAGTTAGCATTTTTAGCATAACTGCTAGAAATGATTAGCTAAGTTAGCTAATCAACCTGGTTGGCATTGTTAGCATAGTTGACATTGTTAACATAGTTAGCATTTTTAACATAACTGCTAGAAATGATTAGCTAAGTTAGCTAATCAACCTGGTTAGCATAGTTAGCATTGTTAGCATAGTTAGCATTTTTAGCATAACTAATAGAAATCATTAGCTAGGTTAGCTAATCAACCTGGTTAACATTGCTAGCATAGTTAGCATTGTTAGCATAGTTAACATTTTTAAAATTTTTGTTAGAAATCATTAGTTAAGTTAGCTGATCAACCTGGTTAGCATTGTTAACATAGTTAGCATTGTTAACATTTTTACCATAACTGTTAGAAATCATTAGCTTAGTAAACCAATCAACCTGGTTATCATTGTTAACATTTTAACATACCTTTTAGAAATCATTAGTTAAGTTACAACTGGAATGTTTAACCTTTAAACTGTCTACCTTCACACATTAACTCTCTTTAAACTATGCAACCACCATGTTTACCCTAGCTACACCTTAGTAACCATATCTACATTATCTATCTATATATTTTTGCATTTTCATGCACTGGTAATTCCTTGGAATTGCATTTCTAGTTATTATTATTCCGCTGATCAAATTCATTTTTTCTATTCAGCTTGAACCGTTTAACTTAGAAACTTCATTCAAACGTCGCAACGTAGGTCTTAAATAGGGGAAGGCTGCTAAGTATTTTTCAACTTTGTAACTTTTATACTTTTTAAACTATAAATTAAAAACTATTACAAATTTCCCCATAGACTTAACATTGGCCTCTATGACATCACAATCGGATCATTAAGCAATTAGAATCTTATGCCAGGTGGCCAGCCCCACCTGCAGCAGCCCTCTCTCTCTCAGGCTTTAAGCATACAATCTCTCTGTGAAGACTACATATCCTGTTAACTGTTTCCTCTTTCCACAACTGTTTCAAAATAAAAGTCCTCACTGCAATAATACACTATTAAATCATTTAACCATTGAAACTACTCAACTATTTAACTGTTCAACCATTCCAACTGTCAGTTATCATCAACTATGCCTCCAGTCAACTACATGAGACCTCCATGCACCTAGCAACCAACATAGCAACCATCAAAATTAAGCGTTTATGACCGTTTCCATAGCAACCAACATGATTTTACTACAGTAACTTCTTTATTCCTGATAGTGGCAGCCATGGATACCCCATCAACAAATGTTTCAAAATAAAAGTCCTCAGTACCAAGTTAGCTAGTTAGCATGGTTAGCATAGTTAACATTGTTAGCATAGTTAGCATTTTTAACATAACTGCTAAAAATGATTAGCTAAGTTAGCTAATCAACCTGGTTAGCATTGTTAGCATAGTTAACATTGTTAGCATTTTTAGCATAACTGCTAAAAATGATTAGCTAAGTTAGCTAATCAACGTGGTTAGCATTGTTAGCATAGTTAGCATTGTTAGCATAGTTAACATTTTTAGCATTACTGCTAGAAATCATTAGCCAAGTAAACCAATCAACCTGGTTATCATTGTTAGCATAGTTAACATTTTAGAATACCTTTTAGAAATCATTAGTTAAGTTAGAACAGGAATGTTTAAGCTTTAAAATGTCTACCTAAACACTATCAACTCTCTTTAAACTATGCAACCACCATGTTTACCCTAGCTATACCTTAGTAGCCATATCTACATTATCTATCTATATTTTTTTTTGCATTTTCATGCACTGGTAATTCCTTGGAATTGCATTTCTAGTTATTCTTTTTCTTCTAACGCTCGCAATTCAGCTTGAACCGTTTAACGTAGAAACTTGATTCAAACTTTGCTACGTAGGTCTTACTAAGGAGACCTGTGCAATATATTTTTCAACTTTGTAACTTTTATACTTTTTAAACTGTAAATTAAAAATTATTAAACATTTCCCCATAGACTTAACATTGCTCATTATGACATCACTGCAGCAATTAGAATGTTACGCCAGGTGGCCAGTCCAGGTGCAGCAGCTCTCTCTCTCTCTCAGGCTACATACACTGGCTCTCTTAAGACTAGCCAGTTAAATTGATTACACCTGTATCTGTATCCACTACTCTCAGTAGAGAGCTGTGTCTCTCCAGTCTACAAGAATATAAGGCACATTCCATCCAACTTTCTATCCATTCATCTTCTTCAGACCATTCACTCATCCACCCATTAAACTGTCTATCAACATCTATTAAACAATCTGCCTATCAACATCCATTAAACTCTCTGTCTATCAACATTAATTAGACTATCTACATTCAACTTTTAAATGATTTACTCTGTCTCAGGCTTTAAGCACACTCTGGTTCTCTTAAGACTAGCCAGTTAAATTGATTACACCTGTATCAACTACTCTCAGAGAGCTGTATCAGTGTCTCTCTTAACAAGAATATAAGGCACATTCCATCCAACCTTCTATCCATTCATCTTCTTCAGACCATTCACTCATCCACCCATTAAACTGTCAATCAATATCTATTAAACAATCTGCCTATCAACATCCATTAAACATTCTGTCTATCAACATTAATTAGACTATCTACATATAAGTATTTACTGTGGGTGCCTCTCAAGCAGCGTTTATATGTCCTCACTCGCTCCTCGGGCCTCGATCCTCAATGATCTACATAAAGAAAGATAGAAGGGCTAGACTATCCCATTGTTGCCGCTCCATCATTCTTTATGTAGATCAGTGAATTGTCAATTGTTTCCTCTGTCCACAACTGTTTCAAAATAAAAGTCCTCACTGCAATAATACACCATTAAATCATTTAACCATTGAAACTACTCAACTATTGAACTGTTCAACCATTCCAACTGTCAGTTATCATCCACTATGCCTCCAGTCAACTACATGAAACCTCCATGTACCTAGCAACCAACATAGCAACCATTAAAATTAAGTGTTTATGACCGTTTCCATAGCAACCAACATGATTATACTGCAGTAACTTCTTGTTTCCTGATAGTGGCCACCATGGATACCCTAGCAACAAATGTTTCAAAATAAAAGTCCTCACTAGCAAGTTAGCTAGTTAGCATAGTTAGCATTTTTAGCATAACTGCAAAAAATCATCAACTAAGTTAGCTTATCAACCTGGTTAGAATTGTTAGCATATTTAGCATGGTTAGCATTTTTAGCATTACTGCTAGAAATCATCGGTTAAGTTAGCTAATCAACCTGGTTAGCATTGTTAGTAAAGTTAGCATTGCTAGCATAATTAGCATTTTTAGCGTAACTGTTAGAAATCATTAGCTAAGTTAGCTAATCAACATTTTAACATGAATAGAAATCATTAATTAAGTTAGAACTGGAATGTTTCATCTTTAAACTGTCTACCTTCACACTATCAACTCTCTGTAAACTATGCAACCACCATGTTTACCCTAGCTACACCTTAGTAGCCATATCTACATTATCTATCTATTTTTGCGTTTTCATGCACTGGTAATTCCTTGGAATTGCATTTCTAGTTCTTATTATTCTTCTTCTTCTAACGCAGCCAATTCAGCTTCAACCGCTTAACGTAGAAACACCATTCAAATTTTGTCGCGTAGGTCTTACTTACGCGATGTGGGCTTTGTATTTTTCAACTTTGTAACTTTTATACTTTTTAAACTATTAGTTAAAAACTATTACAATTTCCCCCATAGACTTAACATTGCTCATTATGACATCACGGCAGCAATTAGAATCTTACTCCAGCTGGTCAGCCACCTGGGCACCAACTGTCAGTTTCTCTCAGGCTAGAGCATACAATCTCATACAAGTGCATACAATCTCTCTGAAGAGTACATATTCTGTTCCCCTGTATCCTCTGCGCACAACAGTATCAAAATAAGTCCTCCTAATTCCATCCAACTTTATATCCATTCATCTTCTTCAAACCATTCACTCATCCACCCATTCTAAACAGTCTGCCTATCAACATCAATTAGACGCTCTACATTCAACTTTTAAACAATCTACTCTGTCTCAGGCTGGCTCTCTTAAGACTAGCCAGTTAAATTGATTACACCTGTATCTGTATCCACTACTCTCAGTAGAGAGCTGTGTCTCTCCATTCTACAAGAATATAAGGCACATTCCATCCAACTTTCTATCCATTCATCTTCTTCAGACCATTCACTCATCCACCCATTAAACTGTCTATCAACATCTATTAAACAATCTGTCTATCAACATCCATTAAACTCTCTGTCTATCAACATTAATTAGACTATCTACATTCAACTTTTAAATTATTTACTCTGTCTCAGGCTTTAAGAGTACACTCTGGCTCTCTTAAGACTAGCCAGTTAAATTGATTACACCTGTGTCAACTACTCTCAGAGAGCTGTATCAGAACAAGAATATAAGGCACATTCCATCCAACCTTCTATCCATTCATCTTCTTCAGACCATTCACTCATCCACCTATTAAACTGTCAATCAATATCTATTAAACAATCTGCCTATCAACATCCATTAAACATTCTGTCTATCAACATTAATTAAGCTATATAAAACTTTTAAAGTATTTACTGTGGGTCCCTCTCAAGCAGCGTTTATGTCCTCCCTCGCTCCTCGATCCTCAATGATCTACATAAAGAAAGATAGAAGAAGGGCTAGACTATCCCATTGTTGCCGCTCCATCATTCTTTATGTAGATCAGTGAGGAGCGAGAGAGGACGCGTAAACGCTATATATGAGAGGCACCTTCTGTCTCAGGCTTTAAGCATACAATCTCATTAAGACTACAGATCCTGTTTCACTACTTCCTCTGTCCACAACTGTTTCAAAATAAAGGTCCTCACTGCAATAATACACTATTAAATCATTTAACCACTGAAACTACTCAACTATTGAACTGTTCAACCATTCCAACTGTCAGTTATCATCCACTATGCCTCCAGTCAACTACATGAAACCTCCATGTACCTAGCAACCAACATAGCAACCATTAAAATTAAGTGTTTATGACCATTTCCATAGCAACCAGCATGATTATACTGCAGTAACTTCTTGTTGCCTGATCACATTAAGAATGCCCCAACCATTGCCAATTTTAAAACCCAATTGAAAACCACCCTCTTTTCTATAGCGTTTCCAGCCTGTTTTTAACTGATTTTTATTTCTTATTTTTTAGTTTTGGTTTTATCCCTATTTCTTACTTTGTTTTAAGCTATTAGCCTCTTTTTATTGGTTTTATGATTTTTATTTTCATGTCTAATGACTTTTACCTAATTTTATTAGCCTCTTTTTTATTGGCTTTATGATTTTTATTTTTCATGACTTTTACCTAGTTTTATTCATCATTTTAATCTTTCTTTATTCTTCTTATTATTAGTGGTGTGTTTTATTACTGTGATATGTTCTAAGTGATATGTGTTATAGGCTACATTTTATTTTGAGGTAATGCCTTAACTGTGTAAAGCACATTGTGTCTACCAGGGGTATGAAATGCGCTATATAAATAAATTGCCTTGCCTTGCCTTGCCTTGTTTCCTGATAGTGGCCACCATGGATACCCTAGCAACAAATGTTTCAAAATAAAAGTCCTCACTAGCAAGTTAGCTAGTTAGCATGGTTAGCAAAGTTAGCATTGTTAGCATAGTTAGCATTTTTAGCATAACTGCAAAAAATCATCAACTAAGTTAGCTAATCAACCTGGTTAGCATTGTTAGCAAATTTAGCATTGTTAGCATTTTTAGCATTACTGCTAGAAATCATCGGTTAAGTTAGCTAATCAACCTGGTTAGCATTGTTAGTAAAGTTAGCATTGCTAGCATAATAAGCATTTTTAGCGTTACTGCTAGAAATCATTAGCTAAGTTAGCTAATCAACATTTTAACATGAATAGAAATTATTAGTTAAGTTAGAACTGGAACGTTTCATCTTTAAACTGTCTACCTTCACACTATCAACTCTCTGTAAACTATGCAACCACCATGTTTACCCTAGCTACACCTTAGTAACCATATCTACATTATCTATCTATTTTTGCATTTTCATGCACTGGTAATTCCTTGGAATTGCATTTCTAGTTATTAAACTTCTTCTTCTAACGCTCGCAATTCAGCTTCAACCATTTAACGTAGAAACTTCATTCAAACTTTGTTGCGTAGGTCTTGCTTATGCCATATGTGCTTTGTATTTTTCAACTTTGTAACTGTTATACTTTTTAAACTATTAGTTAAAAACTATTACAATTTCCCCCATAGACTTAACATTGCTCATTATGACATCACGGCAGCAATTAGAATCTTACGCCAGGTGGCCGGCCACCTGGGCACCAACTCTCAGTTTCTCTCAGGCTTTAAGCATACAATCTCTCTGAAGACTACACATATCCTGTTAAACTGTTTCCTCTGTCCACAACTGTTTCAAAATAAAAGTCCTCACTGCAATAATACACTATTAAATCATTTAACCATTGAAACTACTCAACTACACTCTAAAAAATGCTGGGTTATTTTTTCAACCCAACCGCTGGGTTGAGGCTGCTGGGTCATTTTATTGGGTTGTTTTAACTCGTATTGGGTAATTTCTGTAACCCAGCTTGTTGGGTTGATAGTACAGCGCTGCTGGGTTGACCATTTAGGACTGTGCCCCTCTTCTCCCCCTCCTGATGTGGAGCACACTACCCAGCACCTGGGTGACTTTAACACAGCTGCATAGTTATTTGAGAGGTTGAAGAAAAAAATCGGTACGGTGGACATTCTTTCAACCGTCCAGTCCAGCAGCAGTCCAGCAACAAATGCAATGGAAATCAGGCGATTTTGGAAGGTATGTATCTGTTTTTAACTTCTGCATTTTAAAAAGAAATCCAGACGGATTTTAAAAGTCCACCCAGAGACATACCCTTTGTGATATGAATGAATATTCTGCCTGACGATTTCATTCAGTCTCAAGCATGCCAGCTATATTAGCTAAGCTAAGTTAACATTAACAACAATATCTGTTCATGTTAAATCTACACAAAGACAGACTCATAAAAAACACAGTTCTGTGTTCACTGGGTATGAACCACTGAACAGAAACAAAACGAACTTTTACAACAAACTAAAATTAGCATAACAGCTGTAGGTAATGTTAGCAGACAAGTAGCTAACAAAATTATGCTTTTTGGTGCAGCTGAGGTTTATCAGCTAATGTTAGCTAATACAGCGAAGTAGTCTGCCCAACACACGTAACTGACGGTAATAATCATGGCAAACAACATCTTATTAACTAATTTAGGGTAACTTCATATTATAGCCATGTTACTTATTGGGTGTATTTTGGTAGTAGCGTTACAAACACCTTGGATCCACTGACTGAATAACGTGCTAACATTGGCTAGCTAACGTTAGCATCGCCACTACTGAAATTACGTTTATTAGCCTGCTTATCCAACTCATCTCCAAACGCACGTTGCCGTTTTGTATTACCTGTGTTAGGTTTAAAACAACGCCATAATATTAGGTCTCCTGGTGGATTTTTAATGTTTGTCAACATCATTCATTGATAATGGTTCATGGAAGTCTTGATATAAAGCTCTGTAAATAACTGATTCTCTTTTTTTTCTTTGATTGACAGGGCTGACCCCCGAAACGGACCGTGCCTGCCTTCATGGAAGTATCACAGACTGTTCAAAAATAAAGAAAAGTATAAAATAAATAATCATGTCTGTTTTATTTCATTGCATGGCTATTCTTGCCCATATAAGATGTTGTCTGTATTCAAGCTGTCAACAACATGTGTGACTTTAAGTTTGGCTATTTAAGTGAAGTGTTTTAAAAATGAACCAGTGGATTTTTTTGGGATTTGGTTTCAAATATAACCCAAACATTATATAAATTTCACTAAACATTCGTGTCAAAATAACCCAACACATTGGTTAAAATATCAACCCATCCGCTGGGTTAAATTTAACAACCCAATTTGCTGGGTTGAGATAACCCAATGCTGTGTTGGACCCCATTTTACTCAGCAGTTGGGTTGAAAATAACTAAATTTGGGTTGTTTTTAACCCAGCATTTTTTAGAGTGTATTGAACTGTTCAACCATTCCAACTGTCAGTTATCATCCACTATGCCTCCAGTCAACCAGAGATGGGGGACTCGAGTCTAGTGACTTGACTCGAGTCAGACTTAAGTCGCCAGATTGAGGACTTGTGACTTGCTTGATCAACAGTGAGAAAAGACTTGACTTGACTTGGACTTGCTACTCATGACTTGAGACTTGACTTAGACTTGCATGCAATGACTCGACAAGTCATTGCTGTCTTGGTTAATTGGTGAATAATAATAATAAAAACTATTTTCGATCGGATATTTCCTGTTGCATGTGGGCGAACCTGGCAACCTCTCTACTAGGTGCTAGGTGACGCGCCCGCCATCTACAGTAGAGCGGTCGGGGTTTAGAAGATGGAAGCTGTTACCAGTTCCCAAAATAATAACATTTGGATTTAAAGACTATTCAACTCAACAGAAGAAACGATTCGCCGAGTGCAAGGTGTGCAGCGCAAAAATATCCGACACATCCAGCACCACGTCAAATTTTATCCGCCATTTCCGACTAGGCTACACAAGAAAAGTAAGAAATGTCTCTAGCTAATTTCACATAATTTTTTAATCTAACGTTAGCTGGCAGCTAACATCCCATCTCCATCAGTCAAACGTGACAAGAGCCTACTATTTGCATCACATTAAGTGTTATCATGTTGACTTAGTTTCACATTGATCCCGCCTATCAAATAGGCTAACAGACAATTTGACTGAAATACGGTATCTGAAAATCACTCAGAGTGCGCAAATCTCCTCCAAGCGAACACATCACCTCCTCTTGCATCCATCCATAACTTTTTTGCGAACAAACAAACATATAGCCTACAGACAAACCAACAAACCCCGATAAAAACATAACCTCATTGGTGGAGATAAAAACTTCGAAACGGTCTTTGTCCCGACGCACATTGTTGACATTCTCGATAATGTCAAGGGGAAGCTGAGACAAATCATGCATGACTGCAAGTAGGCCTAGGCTATGTCTTTGCGTTGGATGAGAGTAGGCTACAGATGTGATGGATGTTAGCCTACATCACATCTGTACTCTCATCATGGACGTTAGGAAATGTCTATACATTCTTAAAAATGGAGTGGGAACATACAGTAAATGCATTGAATATGAGGCTATGCTGCACTAACTGGTTTTCAGTTTTGTGCTATCATTGAATGATGATTTATGTGAGCCCTTTGCACTAAAATTAATAATTTTCACTCATGTGGCTGTGAAATACTTGTATTTGTCGTTAGGGAATGTATAGGCCTATTAAAAATGCATGTGAGCATGTCACAAATGAAATGTATATACAGTATGTAATAGGCTATACATTTAATTCTTATTCAGAATTATTTTGTAGCTTCTCTCATGTCTGATGAACGAAAGTGCGCAGCCACATTTGGCCCTCTGATGGTGATGATAAAAAATTGTGGCCCTCTTAGTCATGAAAGTTGCCCATCCCTGGTCTACCACATCAATGTAGCTGTTAGTTTGTTAGCGCTAGCTGCTTTTATTTTTGTTAAATCATAAAGTATAACAGCCAAACGCATGCACAAACCCTATTACTGTAAATGTATGTATATACGTATATGAGAGATGTATGACATAAATGAGAAATGGGCCACTTTCAAGAGTAAATCGTAGTATATAACATAGAATTGTCTGCATTTCATTTCCGTATGGTATTTAATTAATGGAATATTATGCAATGAAAACATGAGCTGCTATTCCCATGATGAACTACCGTGTTGAGTACTCTGCCTGGTAATTTGGTACATCAGGCCCTGTAGTCGTTCCTAGTAATTCTGATCCTGCTGGTCCTAGTGAGCATTTATAATTATTCTTTAGCCTTATATCCCCTTCTTCTATTTGTTAGCCCTTTTGTGCAAAGGAGGGCTACATAAAACTTAGGCTGCTATCTCTTCAAGTTTTTAGGTTGTCTTCCAGCTTATCATATGACTTGACTTGTGACTTGCTTGACCTAAGCTATGACTTGACTTGACTTGACTCGACCTAAGCTATGACTTGACTTGACTTGACTCGACCCTCACAAAAACGACTTGGGACTTGCTTGAGACTTGAGGGTTAAGACTTGAGACTTACTTGAGACTTGCATATGTGTGACTTACTCCCATCTCTGCAGTCAACTACATGAAACCTCCATGTACCTAGCAACCAACATAGCAACCATTAAAATTAAGTGTTTATGACCGTTTCCATAGCAACCAACATGATTATACTGCAGTAACTTCTTGTTTCCTGATAGTGGCCACCATGGATACCCTAGCAACAAATGTTTCAAAATAAAAGTCCTCACGAGCAAGTTAGCTAGTTAGTATGGTTAGCATAGTTAGCATTGTTAGCATAGTTAGCATTTTTAACATAACTGCAAAAAATCATCAACTAAGTTAGCTAATCAACCTGGTTAGCTTGGTTAGCAAATTTAGCATTGTTAGCATAGTTAGCATTTTTAGCATTACTGCTAGAAATCATCGGTTAAGTTAGCTAATCAACCTGGTTAGCATTGTTAGTAAAGTTAGCATTGCTAGCATCATTAGCATTTTTAGCGTAACTGCTAGAAATCATTAGCTAAGTTAGCTAATCAACATTTTAACATGAATAGAAATCATTAGTTAAGTTAGAACTGGAATGTTTCATCTTTAAACTGTCTACCTTCACACTATCAACTCTCTGTAAACTATGCAACCACCATGTTTACCCTAGCTACACCTTAGTAACCATATCTACATTATCTATCTATTTTTGCATTTTCATGCACTGGTAATTCCTTGGAATTGCATTTCTAGTTAAACTTCTTCTTCTAACGCAGCCAATTCAGCTTTAACCGTTTAACGTAGAAACTTCATTCAAACGTTGTTGCGTAGGTCTTGCTCATGCCATGTCTGCTTTGTATTTTTCAACTTTGTAACTTTTATACTTTTTAAACTATGAATTAAAAAACGATTTCCCCATAGATTTAACATTGAGCTATTTCCCCATAGACTTAACATTGCTCATTATGACATCACGGCAGCAATTAGAATCTTCCGCCAGGTGGCCGGCCACCTGGGCACCAACTGTCAGTTTCTCTGGCTTTAAGCATACAGTCTCTCAGAAGACTACACATATCCTGTTAAACTGTTTCCTCTGTCCACAACTGTTTCAAAATAAAAGTCCTCAATGCAATAATACACTATTGAATCATTTAACCATTGAAACTACTCAACTATTGAACTGTTCAACCATTCCAACTGTCATTTATCATCCACTATGCCTCCAGTCAACTACATGAAACCTCCATGTACCTAGCAACCAACATAGCAACTACTAAAATTAAGTGTTTATGACCGTTTCCATAGCAACCAACATGATTATACAGCAGTAACTTCTTGTTTCTTGATAGTGGCCACCATGGATACCCTAGCAACAAATGTTTCAAAATAAAAGTCCTCACTAGCAAGTTAGCTAGTTAGCATGGTTAGCATAGTTAGCATTGTTAGCATAGGTAGCATTTTTAGCATAACTGCAAAAAATCATCAACTAAGTTAGCTAATCAACCTGATTAGCATTATTAGCAAATTTAGCATTGTTAGCATAGTTAGCATTACTGCTAGAAATCATCGGTTAAGTTAGCTAATCAACCTGGTTAGCATTGTTAATAAAGTTAGCATTGCTAGCATAATTAGCATTTTTAGCGTAACTGCTAGAAATCATTACCTAAGTTAGCTAATCAACATTTTTACATGAATAGAAATCATTAGTTAAGTTAGAGCTGGAATGTTTCATCTTTAAACTGTCTACCTTCACACTATCAACTCTCTGTAAACTATGCAACCACCATGTTTACCCTAGCTACACCTTAGTAACCATATCTACATTATCTATCTATTTTTGCATTTTCATGCACTGGTAATTCCTTGGAATTGCATTTCTAGTTCTTCTTCTAACGCACGCAATTCAGCTTCAACCGCTTAACGTAGAAACTCCATTCAAATTTTGTTGCGTAGGTCTTACTTACGCGATGTGGGCTTTGTATTTTTCAACATTTTAACTTTTATACTTTTTAAACTATTAGTTAAAAACTATTACAATTTCCCCCATAGACTTAACATTGCTCATTATGACATCACGGCAGCAATTAGAATCTTACGCCAGGTGGCCGGCCACCTGGGCACCAACTGTCAGTTTCTCTGGCTTTAAGCAAAGATAATTAAGGGCGGAGCAAGATACTTCATGAGAAGCCACTTCCTGGAACCCGAATCGCAAGAGGGGGGGTCAAAATCCCCCTTTATGCAGAGCAGAGGCAGCAACTGTTCCATTGAAGTCTATGGACATAGATCAGAATTTCAACTATAAGCTAAAATCTCCATTCTCTAGAGTTAGGAATGTGGATTTTGGGCACGGTTTCATGACCCTCAACCCCTTCTGACCACTTCAGGTACCTTTTTAGCATTTTTGAGCATTCCCGTCTGGAGAAAATCGACTTTATATCAGGTGTGCCCCTCTTGTTTATTCTGCTTATTGGCCGGTTGCTACGTACGCTCTACCTTGACAACACATTAGCCAGCCAGCTGAACCAAATCCTGATTTGTGCTAACGACGATCAGATGGCGCTGGGGTAACTTAATGAGAGCAGCGACATATTTCCATTATTCCATTGATGTTTTTATTCAATTCCTTGAAATGTATGCTTTGTGTGTGTTACTTCCATATTAGAACTAATAAATGTAGAGGGCTTGAAAGAGCAGCAAGATTATTTTGGAACATCATCAAGCATTGATAATCGAGTGCTTGATTTTGTACACCTGTGGAAAGGGACCTGATGAAACCCATGAATACGTCTGACACGCAATGACGCGCCTCTTTATGTAGAGGAAGTGATCCCCGTTTTGCGCCCATAGACATGAACTACGACGACGTATCTTGCTACGCCTTAAGGATCTTTGCTTTAAGCATACAGTCTCTCAGAAGACTACATATCCTGTTAACTGTTTCCTCTGTCCACAACTGTTTCAAAGTAAAAGTCCTCACTGCAATTATACACTATTAAATCATTTAACCATTGAAACTACTCAACTATTGAACTGTTCAACCATTCCAACTGTCAGTTATCATCCACTATGCCTCCAGTCAACTACATGAAACCTCAATGTACCTAGCAACCAACATAGCAACCATTAAAATTAAGTGTTTATGACCGTTTCCATAGCAACCAACATGATTATACTGCAGTAACTTCTTGTTTCTTGATAGTGGCCACCATGGATACCCTAGCAACAAATGTTTCAAAATAAAAGTCCTCACTAGCAAGTTAGCTAGTTAGCATGGTTAGCATAATTAGCATAGTTAGCATTTTTAGCATAACTGTAAAAAATCATCAACTAAGTTAGCTAATCAACCTGGTTAGCATTATTAGCTAATTTAGCATTGTTAACATAGTTAGCATTTTTAGCATTACTGCTAGAAATCATCGGTTAAGTTAGCTAATCAACCTGGTTAGCATTGTTAGAAAAGTTATCATTGCTAGCATAATTAGCATTTTTAGCGTAACTGCTAGAAATCATTACCTAAGTTAGCTAATCAACATTTTAACACAAATAGAAATCATTAGTTAAGTTAGAGCTGGAATGTTTCATCTTTAAACTGTCTACCTTCACACTATCAACTCTCTGTAAACTATGCAACCACCAAGTTTATCCTAGCTACACCTTAGCAACCATATCTACATTATCTATCTATTTTTGCATTTTCATGCACTGGTAATTCCTTGGAATTGCATTTCTAGTTTATTATTGCTATCCTCCTTAATGTAGCCTTACCATGCCATAGTTACTGTTATTATATGATACTTTATACTTTAATAATGACTTTACTGTTTACTTGCTATTCTCTGTTATATTCATTGTTTATTTTCATTAGGTTATTGCTTGAATTGATAGTCTATTGTTTATATTGCTATTCTCTCTGTAGTCTGACCAACGTTTTGAATTTGTTCACTGTTAAATTAATTATTGCATTGTTTTTATTTGTATGTTGCTTTGGACAAAGGTGTCTGACAAATAGCCATAACCATAACCATATTTGTGTTTTTGAACAGGCTGTTTTTCAAGATGGGGAGAGTGTTGGCGAACCCAAGTACAAAATCTCCTGGAGCAAAGTCCGCAAGGCATTCAGAGCAAGACCCCAGTGACTGTCGAAAAGGACTATAGCTACATGACCGCTATGATTGCAGATGTTCTCTCCTCTGTGTTAGATTCAAACCAGGTCACAGGCGTGACAGTGAACCCAACACATGTCATGGCTCCACAAGAGAGACCATCCAGATCACAGATCATTTCTCAAACACAGCAGTTTTCACGTTTCAAGTAGCTGCATCATTGTGAACACATGACGTACACACCAGCATAGTTAAAATGCACAGTAACTTTAATTTACTAGTCTGGGTGTAAGTACACCTAGTATTTCAATCATACATTTTATATTGTTCTACATGTAAAGTTTTTTTTTAAATTTAAACCATTAACAGTTGGTATGATGGCATATTTTGTTGCATTGTGTGTGCTCTTGATAGAATGCCTTAATATAGCTATTATCCAGCTATATGTTATTAAAATTCCTCCATGCCTCATCTACTTCTGCGTGATCAATGTCTTCATATTCGAACCCTGTATAGAGTCCACTGTATAGAGTCCACTTGGTTCAGAATAGACATTTCTTATTTTGCTAACTGCACACAATGGAATGACTCTGCGGACTCTTCTCCCCAGCCAGCCATGCATCCACCACGTAAACTGACGATATGAAGCATATCTGTAAGACCTAAAGCCAGAATTTTTAAAACAAATATACTATTAGGTTATGAAAGAATGACTGAAGCTATTTGTCTTAACTAGGGCTATCAATACATTTTAAAAAGACAATTTAATTAATTACATACTCTGTGATTAATAATGTCAATAACATATGCAGTAACCTAACCTAACACCAAGGTAATGTATGATTTGTCCTCTTTTTGGGGCCATTCAAACATGTTGTAGATGTTTATTCACATAATTTCTATGTTGTTGCCTTTTCTATCCAGTAGGTGGCAGTCCAGGATAAGAAATGGTAGGGCGCTAAGAAATAGAGACGTATCAGTTGGATAGGAAAGGAAGCAGTCGAACATCGTGAAGAGAAAGATTAAAAATTAGACGAAGGAAAGCAGCATACAAGTGCGAAGGGACATGTTGTTATGTGTGAAGTTATTGGAAAGGAAATGGATGTAACCACCTTCAACATACTTTTGAAGACATTTTGTTTCAAGGGTTTAACAGACTACGTTAGCAAAGCTGACAAGACTGGCGGCTAGCATTATGATCATCAAGGGGTCTGCTAACCTGCTAATTCGTACCTCCACGTAATAAGCTATTATGTACCATACTCAGGTAAACATGTTCACGTTTGACTTGCCTATTAGTGACCTGATTCCTGAGGCAAACTGCATTAAAGTTTTCATGTGCCGTGATACACAGAGTATCTGTAAATGTAACCAAAGCATTGTAGCGTTTTACTGTATATTCTCATAAATCAAACGACGGCAGTATGAGTATGAAATAATTTGTTATTATTATTATTATTATTATCATTATTATTATTAAATACAGATGATACGATAGTCTGATCTATAATTAGCCTACCCTGGACAGTTGCTGATAAAAAGTCTAGCTCTTTACAGCAAACGCTCTCGTTCTCGCTTGGCATTGGCAAGCAGTTGCCGCACAGACACCATCGATTTTGCCCCACTCTTGCTTCGTCAACTCTCACATCTTCATTTTCATCATGTAACTCTTGCATAGGCCTATCTTCTGTATCATTCTCCTGATTTAAGCCTACAGGGCGCTCAGGTTCAAACTGAAAAGGCTGAGCGGCAGACGTGTTCATCTCGCTGTAGCTGGGTGGTTGACGTTTTAGGCCGAAAAAAAGTTTTTGAAAAAAAATTCAGATAATATGCATGGAAATCACTTAGTTATGGTGTACTGACTCTCCCATTCCCAAAATATGTATGATCTTTTAGGATTTGTATTGGAATTCATATTTATTCACTAATGTCTTGTGTTAGTGACTAAAATTATCATATGGTGTGACATGAAAGTTATTGTGTGTAAAACTATGATGGGGTATATATTTTTTTATGTGAGTCAGTGTATCATAATCTTCTATCTTTACTTCATCAAGATCAAGCATTTCCTTGTGGAAATGTATTATATTTTACAGTATATTCATTCATCAATACACAAAGTAAGGCATTTGTCCCTAATCTTTCAATAAACTTCATATTAATTTGGACATATCTTGATACAAAAGAAATGAAATGCATACAATGTTTGCTGACCCTATTTCCTATCTGTTACATTCAGATTTGTATGATTTAGAGTCCGAAAGCCTTTTTATTTTCATAATTTCTTGATGTTTCTTGATGTCACACCAAATGATATGGTGTCACACCATATGATAAATTACACCAAATAACAATCTGTTAACGCAAAAATGTGAATATATGCATTTCACAAACAATAAATCACAGTTTAAGACAAATATATCACATAAAGGATCACTGTTAAAAACTCAGAACTTTGTAAAACAGAATTCCACCAGATATTGTATAGCACTTGGGTAATAGGTGCCACATATTAAATAATAAATGTTAACAAAATGTTAAATATGTTAAAATATGTATAACACTAAACTATTAATTAAACATATGTTTGAAAAAAAACATTATTTATGTAGGAAAATACAGATTATATCATATAGTGTGACAAATAAATCATATGGTGTGACAGCAAAACCCCATCACACCATATGATATGGGGTCACTCCATATGAGGTTTCATGCACTTAGCAGAACAATGAGTCTTGAGGCTACATGCTAGGATCAAAATCATATGCTCACTTTAACATGGTAACAGATGTAAAGGTAATTTTGACCAAAAAACTATTTACTTTTGAAATTTTCCTGAAAAATGGGTCACACCAAAAGACAGCGAAAAGTGGAACTGAGATAGGAGTGCTGGAAATACTTGATTTATTGAAAGAAATATGAGAGATAACTCAACACGTAAACTTTCAATGTCCTTCTGAGAAGTTATTATACTTCCTGAATGAGGAAGGACCCCCTATCCCTAAAGGTCTCCACACAATTGCATATTTAAAAAAACATAATTTAGGGTCACACCATATGATATTGATATTTGGGACAAAAAGTTTTTGTTTATGGCTTGTTCAAAAATATTATGCCTGGACTTTAAACACTACAGACTTACAAGTAGACATCTTTAGTATTCATTGTATTTAAGTAATGGGAAAATATATTAATTAGATTTGTTTTTATTCAAAATCAAACTTTATGAAATGGGCTCGGGACAGTCACGCCATATGAGCTTTTCCTGGTTTGGCTGAAAATTTTGAGAAATAGGAATATGACTGGCATGAATGATCCATATGTTCATATAAAGCAGGTTTTTCTGAACAATATAACCACATTTATTTGCAGATTAGACATTTGTTTACTTCAGTTTGACACTCTGGACCAAAAAAAGGCCATGTCATGTCAACCACCCAGCTACTACTGTTCTGTCAAACGCCGGTAGAGCACAGCTGGCTCAGCTGGTACAACCAAAACACGTCATTACCCAGAATGCAATAAGATGTAAATAACCATGGCGGCCTACTAGTGAACGGATTTTCTGCGTTTTTAACAAAAACTTGAAACATTTGGATTGTTTTGGTACCACCTTTTTATAGCTGTCGCTCATGTTAATTGTATTAGGCCAACACCTCGTACTAGTCGGGGTTCACTTTAAAATGTTAACTATGCTCAAAATGATAACCAGGTCGATTGGTTAACTTAGCTAATGATTTCTAGCAGTAATGCTAAAAATGCTAACTATGCTAACCAGGTTGATTAACTCTTTTAGTTGATGATTTCTAGCAGTTGTTCTAAAAATGCTAACTATGCTAACAATGCTAACCAGGTTGACTAGCTAACTTAGCTAATGATTTCTAGCAGTTATGCTAAAAATGCTAACTATGCCATCCATGCTAACTCGCTAGTGAGGACTTTTATTTTAAAACATTTGTTGCTAGGGTATCCATGGTGGCCACTATCAGGAATAAAGAAGTTACGGTAGTATAATCATGTTGGTTGCTATAGAAACTTTCATAAATGCTTAATTTGAATGGTTGCTATGTTGGTTGCTAGGTATGTGGAGGTTTCATATAGTTGACTGGAGGCATAGTTGATGATAACTGATAGTTGAAATGGTTGAACAGTTAAATAGTTGAGTAGTTTCAATGGTTAAATGATTTAATAGTGTATTATTGCAGTGAGGACTTTTATTTTGAAACAGTTGTGGACAGAGGAAACAGTTTAACAGGATATGTAGTCTTCACAGAGAGATTTAAAGCCTGAGAGAGAGAGAGCTGCTGCAGCCGGCCTGGCCACCTGGCATAAGATTCTAATTGCCCTATTGTGATGTCATAATCACAATGTTAAGTCTATGGGGGAAATTGTAATAGTTTTCAACTAATAGTTTAAAAAGTATCAAAGTTACAAAGTTGAAAAATACAAAGCACACCTGTCCTAAGTAAGACCTACGTAACAAAGTTTGAATGAAGTTTCTACGTTAAACGGTTCAAGCTGAATTGCGTGCGTTAGAAGTAGTGGAATAATAAGAATACTTTGGAAGAACAGTATTCGTTTGTGCCACCTGACGTCACAGTAACTTTGCGCCGCCATCTTGCCGACCGATTCGAGTCGCTCACTAGGCGGCGCCATTCACTCATACATGGATATCTTAAATAATAGAGACTTTTCCCTTCGTTTGTTCCCTTCGTTTTACACGCAAACGGCGATTTCGCCTCTGAATACGATTATTTATAAACAAAAGTCGGGCAAAAGTGGAGATTTGGAAATTCATTTCGCGTTGTATTTAAACTGAGAAAACCGAAGAAAAAGTGTGACCACGGAGCGACCACGGAGCGACCACGGAGCCAGCGGCTCGAGGGAAATGATTAGCTGCTAACAAGTTCAACAGGTTAAGGTCACACAGTCATGTTAGCTATGTGTTGTGCAGTTGAGGAACCTTGAACTGGTATGTTATGCTAACGTTATACCAAAAGAAAGAAGAAAGAAGTAGCTGCCATTCGAAGAGATGTTTGGATAACCACGATTCACACCCTGCAATGAACACTTTCGTGTCAGGTAAGCGAGCCTTCTCAACTTAGTAGCATCTAGGGCTAACAACAACAAGAGACACGTTTGGACAACACTTACAAAACTTGATTGACTATATTAATCAGTCAAGTTCATGAGGTTCACACGTTTTGTAAACATCACGCATGATATAATATCTTATGCAATGCGTTTGTATTAGCTGCTAGTAGATGGTAGCTGCTAGCTGGTATGGTATCTACATTTTAACGTTAGCACATTGAAATTGCAATCTTGCAATGTCTTATTCCATTTGATAGCCTACTAAAACCTATATTTCACATGAACACAAATGCTGAAGTCGGATTATTCTATTGTCATTAACGTAGTATCATCAACTTTGAAATTGTTACTGTTAATTAGCTTATAGCCCACTGTATCGTTGTTATTTGTATGGGCGTCTGCTAAATACCGTAACCATAACGTAATTAGGCTATTATGCTATCCCTATCTTTTACTGTCTGTGGCTAAACCCAGTAGTTAACTTCCTAATTTCTGTATCTGTCCCTTATTAACACCTACATCGTAAATCCTCATATTATACTTTATTTATAGCTGAGCCTCGGATAATAGCCGTGGTCGTTTTGAACAAAGCCTGCCCCAAATAAAGGTCTGTGCGTTGCGCAGCCTCTACTTAAAAGACCCTGGCCATAATTTGAGGATTTATGTTAGGCTAGGTTCTAAGAGAAATATATTTACTCAGGTTGGACAATGTAATGTCTCACACATGTCGTGTTTTATTTGACTCTGCCCTGACTTTTTAGGAGCGACTGCTTTGGACTCCAGTTTTGTGCGCAGTCTTTTTGCACACACCTCGGGGAGGGAGAAGGACAAACAACATTCAGCCAATGAAGCACAAAGTGCGTGACTTGCAACAATCTCACTGGCTGTTCAACCACCAATGTGGAGGAGCATGAAGAGGCTACTATTTCTACTGACCATCACAGTGACCTATGAAAAGACCTGGCATCGGAGATATCAGCACTGGAAAGTGAGTGTGTGTGGCTCATGAGTTAAGGGCCAGGGATGAGGAACAGTCCTTGAATGAATACTTTTTTGCTCACTTTTTTGGAATATCTAAATTCACGGTCATCATAGTGTTCATTAGCACATTAGATGTAATGTTTTTCAAATTCTCAGATCTAATCTTATGGCCACCTAAGGAACAGCAGTGAGATCACAACACATGATTGGTCCAGTGTATCCCCAACACATCACATGATTGGCACGATGTATTCACATGTCATCTTTTGGATCTTTCAAACTGGATTGTGGATCCAAACATTGTAATGCTTTGTTTGACACTGTCTTGACAGGTCTTAAATAAAATATGTTGAACCATGAGTTGAGTTGTCTAAATCTATTGGTGTAAAATAATTTCTAAATTAGTTAGTACTGTTTTGTAGTCATAGATGTTAAATGTTATTTTGGTGAACCTACAAACCTAACAGTGTTGCATAGTTTCTGCATAAGAGTAAGTTGTACTCTCAAAATCTGTCTTTATTTTCTTATTTGTGGTGCTCAATGTCATCGTGTCAAGTGGTACATTTTACCTTATCAGGTGCTGAAAGGTCACTGAATCAGTTTTAATTTTATTATTTAAATGTTGCAGAAGACACTATTACAGATGGTGAAGTTACTCAAAGTAGTATGAAATTATGCCTGTGAATGAGTGTATTTGAACACTAGAGGTGTGTTGTGGTGGAATTCACCTCTGTTATAATGTGACAGCTGTTGTGGTAAGCTTGCTCCTGTCGTTAAAGGCAAATACGCCTACCTAACTTGCTATTGTAGCAGGGTTGATTAAGCTTCCCTGGATTTCTCCTTATTCCCTGCATGTTCTGTACAATGTTGCATGGTGAAAAACTGTTTCATACTCCTCTGGGTACAGTAAATAGTAGGCTATTGGGTGTGGAAAGAGTTGGTTCCCACGCTGCGGAGGACCCCTTACTAGTTTTCATGTAGCCCAGAGGGTGCTGCGACAGTCCTGAGGCAGAGGTATGGTGTCATCAAAATGATCTAGTAGAGTTGTAGTTTGTGCTTTTTCTGTAATGTAGTCTATCTACTTGTATTGTGCTCATTATATACACTGGCTACGTTGTTTTTATATCTTGCCAATGTTAGTTGGTTAGAGTTAGCTAGTTTGCAGAGCGTGCGGTTGTGGCTGCTATCGGTGTGAATGATATAGGCTACGTACAGAAATCGATGCGTCTTGCGTGATGCATGTCTGATTGCTATTTTTATATTTTGTGCTTCAGACAGAGCAATAAACAGCAAATTAAGGTTACACCGTGTTGCTTGGTTTTATGTAATAAAACCTGCCTGTAGCCGGCTACTTCAGCAAAACCCAGTTTCGATTTTAAAAACGCAATTGCGTGAGAGGGAGAATGCCTCTTTGCGGCTATTTATTCAATTGTATGGGGCACTAACATGAGATTGCTAGCTGTTGGCCACTTAACTAACGTTACCTAGTCAGTAAACTACCACTAAAATCATGTTTTTATTATAGCCTAGGCCTACGTAGGCTATTCCCATGCTGATGCATCGGTGCAGTCTCCGGTTTCCTGTAGCCTACAGCCCCCGGTTTTGGTTGCCCGTCCCCGGGAAAAATACAGTAAAACTACCTAGCCCCCCCGTTTTTTGAAGACAAAACTTATATGTATTTAAATCGGATTGAGTCAACCGGAAAATGTCCCAGTTTTTATCCCACATTTTTGGGATTATCTTCCCGGTTTGGGCGGTCCCGAACATCGTCACCTTATCTTAAAATAGCCTAATTAACACCACTGTAAGAGGGGTTAACTAGATAAATGTATGATATGGAAAGCCAATTGGAACAAACTTGGGGCAGACAATAAGGGATAAAGGAAAACTGGGGGTAACAAATAAAGATAGGAGCCTAAAATTGAACATTTCTCTAGATCTATCTGTCTTTCTCTTCCATTCAAACGGGCAGTGTGGGCAGTCATATTGGGCGAAATCGGTCGTAAATATGGCGGGGTTCTACTTGATAGTGACGTAGGTGGCACAAATGAATAGTGCATTTTCATGCACTATAATAAGAAGCCTAGGAAGAACAGTACAGTGCATTTTCATGCACTGTAATAATAAGAAGTAGTAGAAGAAGCCGCCTAGGGATAACAGTACAGTGCATTTCCATGCACTGTAACTAGAAAAAAAAGGAAATTACGAGTGCATAAAAATGCAAAAATGTACAGATAGATCATGTAGATATGGTTAATAAGGTGTTGCTAGGGTAGACATGGTCGTTTCATAGTTCATGAAAGTTGATAGTGCAAAGGTACACAGTTTAAAAATTGAATATGGATATTTTAAAAGCTGTTGATAAAAAGATAATTTAATGAATGTTGACAGACCGATAGTTTAATTGATGTTGATAGGTAAATAATTTTAAATGGATGGCGATAGGTATAGTTTAATGGATGTTTAATGTTTCGCTAATGTTTGCTAGCAGTTATGTTAATAATGCTAATATGCTAATGAGATTGCTTAGCTAACTTAGTTGATGATTTCTAGCAGTTATCAGAGAATGTCTAATAAGGGGAGAACTGCCACTGTCGTTATACTTCCGGTTTTGAAATGGTTGCAGTTCCACGCTGGTTCCATTAGAGGCGCTCACATTTGGAGTGCAGAATGCATGGAGGTCTATGGAGCAATACCCCTCAAAATCCACTTTTCTCAAAATATAATTTTTTGTCAATTAATTTGAATGTTGTTTTCGAAAGGGGATGCAAAGAAATTACGTATTGCTTGTGTTTGATTTTTTTAGAGTCACTTATTTGCTTTAAAACGTCTTTTAAAATGTAAATGACGTCATACACTCAAGCTTCATTAGCAGAATGCTAGCGTGGTATGGGAAACAACAACTCAACCTGTAAGAAATCGGAAGGACATTCATTCAACTTTTGACCTATAACCCATGTTGAACTTGCAAAAACTACAATCAAATCTGAGATCTCTCAACGACAATTGGGTGAAAGAGCCAAATTTAGCCGTCTAGCTCCATAGACTCCCATTCATTCTGCACTCAGGCGACCGCCCCCAGTGGAATTCTGGTGGAACTGCAACCAAAAGCCGTTAGGTCGTAACCGTAAATCGCGGCTAACTTTGATAAGCCTCGCTAATTTTAGAGGGAGTTCGGTTCCATTACTCCCGCTAACAGGAATCAGCTGAGTTGCTGGGGTAACATATGCTTCTGAACTAACCTGGTCGGTGGCAGGCTAACTGCCGAGCTAAATTAATCTGTGTTGCAAAAAAAAAACACCAGTCGGAAAACGAGTCCCGTGCTGTGCTTTCGTCACCTGTAGCCTACAACTTAAAAAATAGAAGGAGAATCTTGTTTCCGACAGTGTTGCAAGCATTGATTAAGGCTACCTATTCGCTAGTTTCAAAGAATTTCTGAAAATTATGCAACTTACATTGTTTGAACTTGATCTGTGTGTGGTCCAAGCAATCTTGCGGCTCTGCACAAAGTACGTCTTAAGTGGTGTCATGCGCAGCGTGACAGGACATTAACCGAGGTATGTTTTGCGTGTTCTCGGGTTCGGTTCCCATGCGATGAATTTACATAGGCTATGTTAACACATTAATATTGCCATGTTTAGTTATACTCTTTAATGAAAGGCATCACTATTGATAAAGGGTCATGTACAGTAGCTTGTTCAGTGAGAGTAGACAGGCTGTCAGTGGGCTATACAATGCAAGGCAAGCCAGCCTATAGCCTAATTCTGTAAAGGCTATAATAATTAAAACCGCTTCATATAGTCTATTGATTAGGCCTATAGTTCGGATATCAAACCAACTGTATTACACTAATAAAATATGAAATGACATATTGAAAGCCAATATTGCATTTCAGATCATTATATTTCACAAACACTTTGGCAGAACTGATATGCTTATGGGAGACAATAGGCTAGGTTTTCTCCCAATACTCCCTGGACAATAGGCTACTAATTTATTTTATGACCACCGAAAAAATATTTCAGAGTGAACCCTTTTAATCTACAAACGTAGGTTATCTTTATTGTTGAATAGCCTATGCCAAAGTTATTTTGAGTTTAAATAGCCTACTTATTCACTCGTTTTGTTCAGAGTGAAGAAAATCAAAGTCCAAATTCAAACCATCATAATTAGGCGATTTACAGTAGCCTACAATTTCGTTATTATCCTTTTATGTTGCCAACTATCTATTTTTTTCACTCGGTGTTCAATTTGATTTTACGACATTATATCCTCTTTTCGTCAATCTATTGTTTCGGTCTACTTTTCTTCCTCGTGCACGAGCAGACATGAAGCTGATTTAAGCCTCGTTTGAATAAACGAGGCCAAATGCAGCTAACACAAGTTAATGGAACGGCTTCAGCCCCAAGTAAAAGTTGGCGCTAGTTCAAGCCAGGTTATTTCTCTTAAGCGCCGCCTTTATTAGCGAGAATGATGGAATACCCCCCAGGTTGATTGGCTAACTTAGCTAATGATTTCTAACAGTGTTTCTAAGAATGACTTGCTTACTTTCGTAAAGTGTTACCTCTCACGACAATATGGTTCTTAGTGGAGCTGATAGCAAATAGTGGATGTTTTGTTTTAGTATTTACACCGTAGTTTCTCCATCTATCAACATGTTTCCTGTTTCAAGTCCAATTCCTCAATAATGTTTAATAATGTATAGCCAAGTACTCATTTCATGTGGTATTCACCTACACATGTTAAATAGTGAATAATGCACTATAATGTACTGTGTAATAATTAGGTAAAAGGGGACTGTAAAAGGAAGTGTTACCATCTTTTTATCATTTATTTTTTAAGGTGTCTTTCAGTTACAGGTTGTACAACAACTTTGTTCCTCTTAACATGAGCCTGTGATACATTTATTAGCCTAATCACACAAACCATTCCTCAAAATATCCTCACACTGTGGTGCAATCAACCTACATTTTATGATGGTGGTATCAAAAACATGTATTAAGTAAAAACCTTTTGGACTTTGGACCAGGCTCAAATACAAACTTAACATCTTTTCTCAATGAATATGGCAAAAAAGGTCCATTCACAAACCATACAGTCGCAGAATGTGCTACTGGGTAAAGGAGTTGCCACTAGTCTGAAACTCCAGCATTTGGCCCACAAAACGGACCATAAGACTTGTACATAACGCACATAAACACCAGTGGACCCCAACCTCAGAGGTGGAAATAATCATTTTTCCACTACTCCTTTGCAATAGCGAAAGGTTTGTCTACGTCCACCTTGCCACATTCATGAACAGTCACATCTTTGAGGGGCTTATCCCGACCATCCGTCTTGGTTCCTTCAATCTTCCGCACCACATCCTGTTAAAAAAAGCAAAACAAAAAATAGAATAAGGTGTTATACATAACAAGATGAAAACTATTAAATATGCAATGGTGCTGGACAAAATGGATGCTGATTGGATATAGAAATGCATGTGCATACTCACCATGCCTTCAAGGATTTTGCCAAAAACAACATGCTTCCCATCAAGCCATGGAGTCTGAACAGTTGTGATGAAAAACTGAGATCCATTGGTGTCCTTTCCAGCATTGGCCATGCTCAACCAACCAGGTCCATAATGCTTCAGCTTGAAGTTCTCATCTGGGAAGCGGTCTCCATAAATGCTTTTACCTTCAAATACACAAAGGTTTTGTTAAATGTGTGTGACCCATTTCTTACAGCATTAATGGACAGATGACACATTGGCCCTCATTTATCAAACGAGCGTACGACAAAAAACGGGCGTAAAACAGGCGTATGCTTGTTTCCACGCAAAGTATGGCATTTATCAATATGAACGTGATCGGTGGCTACGCTCAAATCTCACGTCTAGTCTCAACTCATGTACGCAAGTTTTTCAGGCGGCATAGCACTGTGCAGCAGTAAATCGCTGGTGGATTACAAAGTTGATGAGTTGAATTTATGGACTCTCGGACATAACACCTTTCCTGTACATGTGCAGCCTATTTGCTGTAATGTAGCATATTATATTGACACATTTGATGGCTTAGAATAGCCATAGGAGATGATTATACTTTCTCTTTGGCAAACGCAACATTTATGAATTATATATTTTCAATTATTTTCAAAGGGCAAATTTCAGTGTCATATGGTTTTGTAATTAATGTATTTATAGTATGATGCGTTCTCTCTGCGAAAATAAAGTCTGTTGCGCTTAAATCGCTCTAGTTTCCCGCCTTCCTTGATGATAGCTTCTAGCTGTCAAAATGAACAAGGTTCAGCTGGACGTCACTGTGGCTCGAGATCACTAATGATCTCTTTTGGACGTATAATGCACCTTCATGTTGTAAATTCTAGGGGCGAGGCCATTAAAACAAGCATATTATAGGGGCGTGATATTTAAATGACGCTTGTTTCCAGCCGCCACATTTATCAACACATGTTTATTCTTACGCTAGAATTGGAGTGATACAAAAGTTTGATGAATCACACGTGAGCCTCGTCGTAAGATTTTTTCTGCGCTCAGATATACGCTGGTTTCTACGCTCGGTTGATAAATGAGGGCCAGTAAGCTTTATAACGATATCCTGGTCAGTCAAACTGCAAATCTTTGTCAAGATACAGCATTTTGAATTATGACCTCCCACCATCTTTTTCCAATTGAAAAACTGAGAAAATCATGTTTGATGTCACAGGTTACATGCAGGTACATGTAGGATTTGCAAACTTGAAATTTTGCCTTTTGCAACTTTACATTCTTGTCTTGGCTGTGAAACTTAGGGATATTATATCATTGATATTGATATAATACCATATAATTCATAGAATACCAAAAATGAAAAATCAATATCTCCAATGGTTTTTTCCAAGTAATCGGCCTGTATCTCAAAATTAGACTTGTGACTCATTTCGTCAGATCATGTCACATATAATGAAGCACTTCTTTCCATATCTCAGTTCACAGTTTTTATTATTTAAAAGTAATGCAAGAGAATGACCTATGGAGATAAATGAAGTAGAAATGAATGAAGAGAAACTAGCTTACCCCCTGTGCCATCTCCTCTGGTAAAGTCTCCACCCTGAATCATGAAGTCTTTGATCACCCTATGAAATTTGCTACCTTTGTAGCCAAATCCTTTCTGTTGGAAAAACAATTTGGATTTCATTCAGTTGCTATGTCATTTTTCCATCATGTCAATTTCTCTCTAAGACAGAACATTCGGTTTCCACTTATGGTTACCATTTACTTACATCCCCAGTTGACAGTGTGATGAAGTTCTCCACGGTTTTTGGCACGGTTTTCCCAAATAATCCTATTACAATTCTTCCAACATCATCATCACCAATTCTCATGTCAAAGTACACCTGCAAGGAGGAATACAACACTCTTCAACTGTCGGAGTTTACATCAGCATGCAGACACCACTGATGCTGCTCCATAGGCCGCAAGTGAGACGTGGCTCACTTTGTTACGACATTTCATTGCAGTTTACGACAGTCGTCGCGGTCTCCTGTTAAAATTACCTTTGTGTTCATTTTACAGTCTATGGTTTCATCGTTGTGTTGAAGTTAAAGCATATCATACACCTGGATACCAAACGATACATTGTTTTCAACACAAACATGTTGATCACAGAAAATACAGTACACTTAAGTCCGAAATCTTTAGTCCAAGCTGCATATGTAGCTCAGGCTAACGTTAATCATAACGTTAGAGGCCGCCGACATGTCATTAATCTTCAGATAACTTCACTATAAACGTTTGTTGACGTTGCATTTTGAATTTGCAAACTATAGGCCACTACAAATTCGTTAGGCTCCTACAAAGTTCGACATTTTTGTAACTGTAAGTTGCGTTCGTTCCTCGACAGACCTGGAATAAAGCAGACACCTAACACTCCAGCTAACTAACGTTTAGTCCATGGACATGAACGTTACCATGAACGTTACCTAACTTGTTAAGATTAATGAGGGCATTTTATACGAATTAGCTAGAAACAATTATTCAACGGTAACTGTTCAAATAAGTTGCTGACCGGATAGCGTAAATGTTACCTTGGCGGTGACTTTGGGGCCTTTTTTCTTTTCATCCGCATCTGAACCCCCTGGGAAGAGAAGGAATACCACCGAGCCAACTATGATAGTAACCGCAAGTAAAAACTTCATCCTCCTCTCACAAATTCGCACCATGAAAAAGATGGTATAAAATAGTCGTGATATATTTGTAGCTGCCTGGAGTAGGAGGGGGAACCAGAGAAAATGAAGGCTGGAGAAGAAATTCTTCTTCACTAGGATAGGACCAGCTGTGAAACAATGTTCACATCTAGCCAATAAGAGTATGAAACGCGTAAGAATGTGTAGATTTCACATTCACGCAACAAGATCCAAGGGGTGGAGCGAGACAGTTGGCAAAGGGAAAGCCGGAAAGCTCGAGACGCAAACAGACGAGCACTTCCGCGTTCTCCCTTTGTAAGTGGGAGGAGATTTTCCTACGTTCGGAAAGGTGGTGGGTCAGAGGCATTTCGGCAGGCCTTGATCAATGCACAATTCTGATTTTTTTTTTTTTTGCCTATCCATTTTTTTTGACTGCAAGTTTACATGTCATGTACGTTTCAAAGTGGCCCGTATCAAATGTGAGTGTATGTTTCACTAAAGCCCCCCCATCACATTGCACACGGCATGCGCTGCGCTCACCGCTAGGTGCTCGAGAGGTATCTACGCTGTACAAGTACTTGTGGCTGCAGACTGCAGGAAACCAAAGCCTTCGATATAACAAAGTTGCGACCAGCGACACTTCCATTGACTCCCGTGTACAAACAATGGCGGCACATCCGGAATGTCATGGTCGTTGAAAGGAACTATTCCATTGAGAATGAATGGATAGCTCAGGTGTTATAATAAGACTTTTCTACATGACTTATGGTCGTGTGCATAATAATGCATTTTCATTGAGTAATATATGTATGTGGAAATGCAGTTTATAGTATTTTTTATCGAGTATTTACCGTAAATATTAATGCGATCGCTGCTGTCAATCCCATAAACCAGGGACCAAGGGAACTATTGAGGCTCCCCACTAACCACGTGACCGCTCTAATCTGGCTTTAACATGGAAGTCAACGGCTGTCGCAACTTTGAGATATCGATGGCTTTGCAGGAAACCATAGACCTAAAAGAAATGGACAAACAGACTCCGTTGTTCTCAATGGAAGGGGGCTGAAACAAAATTCCGTTTACTTTCCGTCATACTGCGCAGACTCGTACTCACTTCGTGACGTTAGCCACCCTGCACATTGTAACTCGTCTGATAGATCGAAAACCTCTGAAATTGTTAACGTTCGTTTTTCATATTATTATTATGTTTACTTGCCTCTAGGTAATGCTTTACCCTATCAAACAGTAGGCTACCGTAGGCTTCACGCATTTTCACTGATCTTGCGCAGACTTTCCGGCATGGTTTTCGTGCAGGCTCACTCAGCTTCTTATCCAAACATTACGGGGAATCTCCCCTCGAACGTTAGCTTCCCTACAACCGACATGCTAAAATACTTCTTTACGGGAAACCAACGTAATATACGGGGAAGAAGTGAATTAATTTTGCCTTCGATACCCTATATAGAATACACAGAAGCTATAAGGGAGACAAAGGGCACATGTTACATGAAGTTATGGGATCGCAAAAACATCTGAAATCTATGGCCGTCCAAGGGAGTTAGCAGAGCGTTGATCACCAGCTCATTTCGTGTTTCTACTTCCGGGAATATGCCTGCCCCCTTGCAGGAAACCGGAGTTGGATATCCAACTCCGCCCACATCCAAGTCGGCCATATTGACTATGCCTACGTCACATGCTCAAACGTGTGTCCCTCTTCCTGTTTAGCGAACTAACAGTAAAGGAAGGATAAACCTTGCATTCTTGATGTTTATTTTCGCTCTATTAATTAACTATTACATTAGAATTGTGTGATAACTTTAGTTTACATGTAAGTGGGGTGTTTTTGCTGCCGTCGGCGTAATTATCTACCGAATAATACTTAACATTTTTAGGAAGTCGAGGGGTCGAATCCAGAGTAAAATATCGGTGAATAAAATGAATGTTATTTTTATTTTGCTTTCAAGTTGTGATTTTGTTGGAGTGGCATAGATATCACTAAAATACTCCCCATACTAACTGAAATTCGCCAATAAACATGCATTAACAACTATTTAGCACTCCATTAGCAATTCTAGTTGTTTACATTTCACACCATTAATTAATCAAACAGCAAGTAACTACAAAAACGTGTAGCCTATTGGGTGTGTTCCATGAGTCAAGGGTTTTCTACACATATTTATGTCCAGAAACAAAATTAACAGCAATATTGAAAATTAATATACTTATATATATATATATGCAGTATATGTCAAAGTCTGTAGGACGATTGACTTTGTATCATACACAGGCAAGTGTGAGGTGTGGGCCAGGTACACCACTTTAGTGAGCCTGTCCTCTAGCTAAAGGGAACATAATGGAACAACAACAATAATAATATGCAGCAGGAAAGGGTAGGGTGGTGGGCCAGGGTGCCTCCCTTTAGTGAGTCCATCCTGTGGCCTGAAGGGTGATGTTTGATAAGGAAGACAAGGAGGAACAATATAAGTACATACAGTATACACATGGCCTATATAAGGCTATATAAATACAAATATGCAATCAAATTATCATAATAAAGAGGTGGGGGTGTAGGCCAGAGTGCACAACTTCCAAGTTCAAGTTTTTTTTGTATTGTCACATATACTTTGCAGTGTAGTGAAATTATTGTGCCACCATTGCAATAAGGAGGGGTAAATAAACAGTAGGTAGATTGTGTGTGTGTGTGTGTGGGGGGGGGGGGGGCACACATAGCCAATTTATTCATATATGTACACATTATACAGTCATTCACAAACACAACCAGCATAAAATATAAGCTCATGGGTATGGGACATGTCCATTCAATATTCTGACAGCTTACGGAAAGAAATTATCTTTGATTCGTGTGGTGTGGGTGGTGATGCTCTGGTAGCGCTAGCCAGAGGGAATGAGCTGGATGGCTGACATCTTTGATGATGGACGTAGCCCTTCTCTGACAGCGTGTGGAGTACATCGTTTGAAGCTGAGGGAGGTCAGCCCCAATGATCTTGGATGCAGTCCTGGCAGTCCTTGACAACACTTTCAGGTCATGAGCAGACAGGTTCAGTGTGCCTCAGTAAACCCGGCGGCGTAGATGGTAATCCCTGAAGCCTCACAGTGGTCAAAGAAAACATTATAGGTTATAGTCTTCTTGAAGCTCAAACATAAACATAAAGCAGTCTTTTGCTTCATCGTCCCCATTTAGTAACACCTGATGTCTGTCCTCTTCATGGACAAAACGGCTGGGCATGTTGACACGGTCGGTTCCACTTACAGATGTAGTAGTCTGTGAAACAGAAACATAGGCTACTCACACATCAACAACTCTACTCAATGTTAAAGTGTTTAAAATCCTACCTCCATGATGTACAGCATGTTGCATGTGGTTATGATATGGCCCTTGAATTTATATTCATGGCCTGTGGAAAATTTGCAGCACGGGCATCTCTATCCCCTCTAGATATCTCCGTTGGCAGGACAAGAAGTGTGTTGGGTGCTGAAAACATTGACACATTATAAATGTTATTTATCATGATAGTAAAGGGGCTTATGCATGGACCTCACTTTATACAATACATATTTTCTGCGCATGCCATGCTACTGGCGTAATAAAAGTATTACTTTGAACATTAGCAGTATCTCTTGCAATGACTAAAACTATGCAGAGAGAATTATCAGGCTAATTTATCAAAGTGAAATGATAAAAGCACTACTTAGCTAACGTTAACGTTATGTAGATTGTCCAACACTGGAAACTGCAGCATGTCAAGTTGAACACTCGCGCACTCGACAGTAAAACTCACACAAATCTTACAAATGTTTTAAAACGGGAAATATATGTGTAGGTTTACACAGCGGGACAAATACAGCATGAACTCAATTTTACGAGATACATCTTTGCGGTTGGAAAAAGATATCGCACCGCTTTTATCTACCGTATCTATCTATCTTACATTATACAACATGCAAGTAACATCAAATGTCATAGATATTTTAAACAGGTCAACGAAGCAATGTCGTTATGAACATAAAAGTATGTATTTTTCACTTACCGCTGTAAGTAGAAAAGCTGCTGTTCACGTTTGGGCATGTGACGTAAATCAACATGGCCGACTTGGATGTGGGCGGAGTTGGATATCCAACTTGCTTATCCTGCAGTCTGCAGCCACAAGCTACTCACTCTGTAGCCTACGAATTTTTAGGTTTGTGGTTACCACTGGGCGGCTGCTTCAACGTGAGCGAGAGTCTATCGCCGGGAGGGAGGAAAGTTAGATGAAGCCAGTCCCGGACAGTCCTGCTGCAGTTTGCCTTAAGCCTACAGTGGGTACGGGTTGAGAATGCACCTTCTCCCGCGGGACTCCCGAAGAGATCCCGCAGTGCGTCAAGCCGATTTTTTTCGAGGCTAAGGCAATGTACCCAAACAACCACCAGGTGGCAGAAAGTTTCAACTGCATTTAATGATGAAGACCGCATATCCGTCAATAGTCGACTCCTTAATCTCACTGAATCATTAAAATGAAGGTGATGACTGGCGAAATTATTCAAACGACACTTCAATGAACCATTGTTGAAATGAATGAAAATGGTTATAGAAATCGCCTACAGCCAGCGTTATAAGAAATATATAAGTAATAGTTAAAGTCTTCTTCCGTATTAAACAGATAGCCTACGGGACGCTCTTTGTTCCGTAGGCTATTTTAAGGAACTACTCAATGCACACACACTGGGTAAACTGGCGCGCTACAAACATTAAATGTCAAATCATATTTATTTCTCTTTGTCGCCATGATATTGGGGGGAACGCGGAGAGGCGAGATGGTCAGTCCTCATATTTGTTCTTCGCGTTTCATTATAAGAAATATAGCCTATAAGTAATAGTTAAAGTCTTCTTCTGTATTAAACAGATAGCCTACGGGACGCTCTTTGTTCCGTATTTTAAGGAACTGCTCAATTCACACACACTGGGTAAACTGGCGCGCTACAAACATTAAAATGTCAAATCATATTTATTTCTCTTTGTCGCCATGATATTGGGGGAAACGCGGAGAGGCGAGATGGTCAGTCCTCGTATTTTTTCTTCGCATTTCGTTATAAGAAATATATAAGTAATAGTTAAAGTCTTCTTTTGTATTAAACAGATAGCCTACGGGACGCTCTTTGTTCCGTATTTTAAGGAACTACTCAATGCACACACACTGGGTAAACTGGCGCGCTACAAACATTAAAATGTCAAATCATATGTAGGCCTATTTCTCTTTGTCGCCATGATATTGGGGGAAACGCAGAGAGGCGAGATGGTCAGTCCTCGTATTTTTTCTTCGCGTTTCGTTATAAGAAATATATAAGTAATAGTTAAAGTCTTCTTCTGTATTGAACAGATAGCCTACGGGACGCTCTTTGTTCCGTATTTTAAGGAACTACTCAATGCACACACACTGGGTAAACTGGCGCGCTACAAACATTAAAATGTCAAATCATATTTATTTCTTTGTCGCCATGGTAGGCCTATTGGGGGAAACGCGGAGAGGCGAGATGGTCAGTCCTCGTATTTATTCTTCGCGTTCTGAGCTATGCAAAATTGGTATCTCATATGCATGTAAAACAATAATATAGCCTATATTGCCTAATTATATATAGCCTATAATTGCTCAGAATTTGGGAAACATGCATTTAGTCTACCTTTTTTTTGTTCCGTGTCAGCATTCATCCAAAAATGTGGCTGTTTGACTCAACATTGAACATAATTAGCCTAGGATTTTCCTATACAAATTCTGTTTCAGCCGTTCCTCACATGAATGCCTTGAAGCTCTCCCAAGCATGAAATGCAGGCATAGAATATTATTAAGAAACTCTTTATTAACGTCTTCATCAATGGACCAAAAGTCCATTGCTCCGCGATTATAAATTGCAGCGAGATGAAACCTTTATTGCACGACGTGGGGAAGAGCAGACGTGGGGCTTTCCAACGAGCCACTAGGCCTATAAGTTGCGCAAGGACGCACATATTGCATGCTCATACCAATTGTAGGCTATATGCCTTGATGAAAATCAGAAATATTTCCTGATTTGGGAAACTTTTAGTTTATTTTTCTTTCCATAATACCATTCGATCTTGCTGGAAATTATCAGACTTGAGAAACACGCATTGCATCGGCAACTTCGCTGCTCAGTAGACGATTCTGCCACTTTCTGTAGAGGCCAGCAGTTCGAGATAAAAGCTGCAGATCATAGACAGAGAAAGCATATGCTCTGAGAACAGAACACAACTGCATGTCAAGTGTAGCCGAGGGTCTGTCTACGCAGAAACAACAAGTGCATTTCTCATGTTCGTGACAAAATGTGGGGGATAGAATCGCGTTTCAGTGGGAATGCTGCAACTTATGTCTTTTTCTTCTAAAGACAATTATGTACGATATAAATGACAATTTATTTTTTTTACCGACCCGACCAAACATGACCCGCATATCATTAAAAATATTTTTTCTTGACCCATAACCGCGGGTGACCGCGGTCGCCCGCTCGATTTGGATCAGCCCGCGCATCACTGGTAGATACGGATGCCTGCTCTTCAGAGCCATCACCACAAAGGAGCACTAGAGCCTGGTGCAAAACCACCAACTGGGATGGATCGAAGGGCAAGCAAGCACTGCCACACAACGTCAAGACCTTTGTCAACACTAAGCAGAAAGTTTCCTACGATGGGGAGAAGTGGCCGCAAGGACTGCATCGATAAGATCAACGAATGCCTTCGCAAGCCCCGAAACCCTGGCGATACATTTTCTTTCCTTTAATTCAATAAAACATTGTTTATCTGAAGAACTTTTCCGAGGTTGTCTTGTCTACCAAATCCTAAACTTAAATAGAGTAAACATTTTATCTTATGAAAAAACTCTTAGGGGGAACAGTTAGGCAGCCCTTCCTCCATTATCGTAGTAGGACTATAGGCAATTTATTAGAGGGGTCAAAAAAAACTAATAAAGTAGGCTAGACTAAATGTGTCACTTTAGTGATTGGCTCTTTCAAATGCAAATTAGGTGGATGGGCTTTTGAATGGGCCTGCTGCAGGTGAGAGGACAAATCCTACGAAGTTATTGTTTTTAGAAAGTGCCATTATCATTGCCATATTCTCTTAAAACATAGGCTATATATTTGAAAACGAGTTGATTAAAGGCTTCTAATGGTGTCTCTATAATATGATAAAAGCAGAGATTGAGATGTGTGTTTGGAACAGTTTTTCAAATCCCCCGGGGGTATTTAGACTCCAGGGTGTTAAGCACTCATTCACAACTGTCCCATCGCTAAATGCTCTCTTGTGTTGCGTGATCACACAAGTATACCTGTCGTAGTGTGCTTTTAATTTGATATGCCTAATTATTATCTCCGCCAAGGATATAGGATGAACAAAGTCTATGGATTTGCTATCCAGTAGCCTAATAATTAGGCTATGTGCCACGTCCGATTTCGCAAGTGGTGTAGTAGGCTACATTTAAAAACAGACAGCCGCCTGTGAGATCCATTTCATGAAGAGCATTATTGTCTTGTGCGATCATTCCCCCTCCCCCACACTCGTCTAACCAGTTCACTACATTATAGCCTACAGCCTATGCGGCACTGAGGACGACACTTGAGCCCGACACTATGTCAATGTAAAAATGTGTTTGAGTGCGCGCTGAACCACGAATTAACATATTAACTTTTCTTTTCAGCAGACATCGCAAACATAAAAAGAATCTCAAAACAGGAAATCTCTCATTTCTTTTAATAAATCGATTCATTTTGTTTCGACGGGTTCCGGAGAGGTTCTTCGACTGGGTTTCGAACCCCGGTCGCTGGCATACGATACCTATGCATCAACCACTTGCGCCACAGCTGGATGTGAACTTCAATAGGCTTTATTCGGGACATGTACTTGAAACGTCGCCGGTTAAAATGAACAAGCCTCCGTTTTAAAATAGCTTACACATTTCTAAGTATTCCTAGCATGTAAATGTTGCCAAAATGTCCATCTTGTCCATCTCTTTCGTCTTCGCCTTGACGTTGACAATAATAGCCTATTCACGGAAATGCGGTCTTGTAACCGTAATGAATTCATGAATTAATCTAAGGTTGCCTTTCGAGTAGCCTATTTCAGGTTGAATTGAAGGAAATAGTCCTTCTGATAGGCCTATAGGTTTCTAAAACCATTTTCATTCATTTCAACAATGGTTTATTGAAACGTCGTTTGATTAATTTCGCCAATCACTTTCATTTTAATGATTAAATGAGACGGATATGCGGAGCATTTCTCTCCCTCTCCGTTGACCAAAACGTTGCTCTGGCATCTCTGCTGGACTGACTGAGTTATAGGCTACGTCGAGTGAGAGAGCTGTGAGGTAGGCTGTAAACATTCGAAAACTCGGGCGGTCTATGTTGCCCCCTTGCGGTTGCAGTTTTCCCGATGCTTCGGGAGTCCCGATGTGCGGGAATGAAAGGAGCATTCTCAACCCGTACCATCTGTACCTTACACTGACAATATTTTGGAAAGATTCTTGAAAGATTGTTTTTGAGTAAAGCTTGAATGAGGGGCATTAGTTAAAAGACTACAATCTTTCAAGAATCTTTCCCAAATCTTATCAGTGTAAGGTAGGCTTTACGTGACTCGCGGGAGATATCGCGGAATCTTGTGTGCAATAAATAGGCCTATAGGCTATAACTTTTACTCATTAAAGGAACACTTCACCTTTTTTTCATATTAATCTACGTTATTCGCTTAATTAAGACGAGTTGATATACATACCTCTCTCATTTCAATGCGGGCACTCACTGGCTCTGGCGCGCGGCGCAACTTTGATAGCACTAGCTAGCCCAATGCATTCAGGATCCAAACAGAAATGAAGTTAGAAAGTGATTGACCAAACACCTCCATGTTATTAAAATACTACACGGGTAAACAGGTAAAAGGGATAACTATATTGTGTGGCGGAATAATATATGGGAGCACTTAGACTCTGCGCAGTAATATCCTCACTCCAAAGTGAAACTGAATGTGCAAGAGTGAGGATATTACTGCGCCAGACAATATAGTTATCCCTCTTACCTGCTTAGTAATGCACCATGTTTTATTTTGTCTCACCATACTTGGTCGTGTGACTACTTGTGTAACTGAATTTTAATAGGGAAAACATGGAGGTGTTTGGTTGCTTCTAACTTCATCTCTGTTTGGATCCTAATGAATGCATTGGGCTAGCTAAGTGCTATCAAAGTTGCGCCGTGCGCCAGAGCCAGTGAGTGCACGCACTGAGGTGTGAGACGTACTGTATGTATCAACTCGTCTTAATTAAGCGAATAACGTAGTTTAAAATGGAAAAAAAACGGTGAAGTGTTCCTTTAAAATGAGCACGATGACAACTGATAGTCGTCTTGTCACGATACCAAAATTATTGTTTCGATACCGATACTAACTTTTTCAATGCTTTTTTTTTACAATTTTAGTTGATTTAGTGTTTAATCATCAGTAGCCTTATATTGAATATTGTGTGATCATTCATACCAGTGGCCATCCAAGATTCTGCTTGAACCTCCACACACACACACACACACACACACACACACAGAGAAAATTATAGTCATATGTTTTTCTATAGGCTAAAATATATTTTGGAATTCATAAGTGTAGGCTATATTAATTATGTGAAGTATTTTACAATCTGCATAATTACTAGTAGCTACAAATGTTTAGTCATTTGTATTGTGTACTGATTTAGCAATAGACCTCTGAAGTTTGCCTACAAAATTGGATCCAAAGCTGCCATCTTTGCCCATAAAGGGAGATCCGGGAATTAATTGAAGCTAACTGCCTATGGCAGGTTGCATTGTAAGTTAGCTCTTGGGTAGCAAAGATCAAAGTGTGCCGTCTGCGATAATTCAAGATCCCCATGTCATTTAACCATAGAAAAAAATCTCAGATCTCCTTATTTAGGCAAAGATGGTAGCTTTTTTGTAGGCAAACTTCAGAGGTCTATTTACCAGGCCGTGTCATTCATGGGAGTGTCCTGTGATGGCTATGTGTCCTGTGACCTTTGTGGTGAGGGTGTGGTCGAAGTGAAGTGCCCTTAAAGGTGGAGGGCAACAAACGGCTAATTACAGTGCATGAAAATGCACTGTACTGTTCTTCCTAGGCTTCTTATTACAGTGCATGAAAATGCACTGTACTGTTCTTCCTAGGCTTCTTCTTCTTATTATTATTACAGTGCATGAAAATGCACTGTACTGTTCTTCCTATTCTTCTTATTAGAGTGCATGAAAATGCACTCTACTGTTATCCGATATCTTCTTATTAGAGTGCATGAAAATGCACTCTACTGTTATTCGGTTTCTTCTTATTATTAGAGTGCATGAAAATGCACTCTACTGTTATCCGATTTTTAGAGTGCATGCAAATGCACTCTACTGTTATCCGACATCTTCTTATTATTTTCGGCGATATTCTTCTAACGCTTTTTGTGCGTTCAATTCAGCTTCAACCGTTCGACGTAGAGACTTCATTCAAACTGCGCTGCGTAGGTCTTACTTAGGTGACTTCAGCTATGTAAATTTCATCTTTGAAAACTTTATCGTTTATTTTATATGAATTTTTAAAAACATTTTTTCTCCCATAGACTTAACATTGGATTATGACATCACAATGAAGTCGTTAAGCAATTAGAATCTTAAGCCAGGTGTTCAAAGCCACCTGGCAGCAACTCTCTGTCTAAGGCTTTCTGGCTCTCTTAAGAGTACATATCCTGTTCAACTGTTTCCTCTACCCACAACTGTTTCAAAATAAAAGTCCTCACCATTTTTGCATTTTCATGCACTCGTAATTTCCTTGGAATTACATCTCTAGTTTTTTATTTTTATTTTTCCTCTAACGTTTTTGTGCGTGCAATTCAGCTTCAACCGTTTAACGTAGAAACTTCATTCAAACTGCGGTGCGTAGGTCTTACTTAGGTGACTTCAGCTATGTATTTTTCAACTTTGTAACTTTTATACTTTTTGAACTATTAAATAAAAACTATTAAAATTTCTCCATAGACTTAACATTACATTATGACATCATAATAGGGCAATTAGAATCTTATGCCAGGTGGCCAGTCCAGGTGCAGCAGCTCTCTCTCTCTCAGGCTTTAAGCATACAATCTCATTAAGACTACAGATCCTGTTTCATACTTCCTCTGTCCACAACTGTTTCAAAATAAAAGTCCTCACTGCAATAATACACTATTAAATCATTTAACCATTGAAAATACTCAACTATTTAACTGTTCAACCACTCCAACTCTCAGTTATCATCAACTATGCCTCCAGTCAACTACATGAAACCTCCAGGTACCTAGCAACCAACATAGCAACCATTAAAATTAAGCTTTTTATGACAGTTTCCATAGCAACCAACATGATTATACTACAGTAACTTCTTTATTTCTGATAGTGGCCATCATGGATACCCTAGCAACAAATGTTTCAAAATGAAAGTCCTCACTAGCAAGTTAACATGGTTAGCATTGTTAGCATAGTTAGCATTTTTAGCATAACTGCTAGAAATTATTAGCTAAGTTAGCTAATCAACCTGGTTAGCATTGTTAGCAAAGTTAGCATTGTTAGCATAGTTAGCATTTTTAGCATAACTGCTAGAAATCATCAACTAAATTAGCTAATCAACCTTGTAACCATAGTTAGCATGGTTAGCATTGTTAGCATTTTTGCAAAACTGTTAAAAATCATTAGCCAGGTTAGCTAATCTGGTAATCAGGTAAGCTAATTCAATTTTAAACAGTCTATCTTCGCACTATCAACTTTCAAAAACTATGAAACCACCATGTCTACCCTAGCAACACCTTAGTAACCATATCTACATGATTTATCTGTACATTTTTGCATTTTCATGCACTCGTAATTTCCTTGGAATTACATATTCTAGTTCTTCTTCTAACGCTTTCCTGCGTCTAATTCAGCTTCAACCGTTTAACGTAGAAACGTCATTCAAACTGCGTTGCGTAGGTCTTACTTAGGTGATTTGTGCTATATATTTTTCAACTTTGTAACTTTTATACTTTTTGAACTATTAAATAAAAACTATTAAAATGTCCCCATAGACTTAACATTACATTATGACATCATAATAGGGTAATTAGAATCTTATGCCAGGTGGCCAGTCCAGGTGCAGCAGCTCTCTCTCTCTCAGGCTTTAAGCATACAATCTCATTAAGACTACAGATCCTGTTTCATACTTCCTCTGTCCACAACTGTTTCAAAATAAAAGTCCTCACTGCAATAATACACCATTAAATCATTTAACCATTGAAAATACTCAACTATTTAACTGTTCAACCATTCCAACTGTCAGTTATCATCAACTGTGCCTCCAGTCAACTACATGAAACCTCCACCTACCTAGCAACCAACATAGCAACCATTAAATTAAGCTTTTATGACAGATTCCATAGCAACCAACATGATTATACTACAGTAACTTCTTTATTTCTGATAGTGGCCATCATGGATACCCTTGCAACAAATGTTTCAAAATAAAAGTCCTCATTAGCAAGTTAGCATGGCTAGCATTGTTAGCATTTTTAACAGAACTGCTAGAAATCATTAGCTAAGTTAGCTAATCAACCTGGTTAGCATTGTTAGCATAGTTAGCATTGTTAACATAGTTAGCATTTTTAGCATAACTGCTAGAAATCATCAACTAAATTAGCTAATCAACCTCTTTAGCATAGTTAGCATGGTTAGCATTGTTAGCATAGTTAGCATTTTTGCATAACTGCTTAAAATCATTAGCCAGGTTAGCTAATCTGGTAATCAGGTTAGCTAATTAAATTTTAAACTGTCTATCTTCGCACCACCAACTTTCAAAAACTATGAAACCACCATGTCTACCCTAGCAACACCTTAGTAACCATATCTACATGATTTATCTGTACATTTTTGCATTTTCATGCACTCGTAATTTCCTTGGAATTACATTCTCTAGTTATTTTTATTTTTCTTCTAACGTTTTTGTGCGTTCAATTCAGCTTCAACCGTTTAACGTAGAAACTTCGTTCAAACTGTGCTGCGTAGGTCTTACTTAGGTGACTTCAGCTTTGTATTTTTCAACTTTGTAAGTTTTATACTTTTTGAACTATTAAATAAAAACTAGAGAATGTAATTCCAAGGAAATTACGAGTGCATGAAAATGCAAAAATTTACAGATAAATCATGTAGATATGGTTACTAAGGTGTTGCTAGGGTAGACATGGTGGTTTCATAGTTTTTGAAAGTTGGTGGTGCGAAGATAGACATATTTAGATTATACTATTAAATCATAGATAGATTTAATAGTATAATCATGTTGGTTGCTATGGAATCTGTCATAAAAGCTTAATTTAATGGTTGCTATGTTGGTTGCTAGGTAGGTGGAGGTTTCATGTAGTTGACTGGAGGCACAGTTGATGATAACTGACAGTTGGAATGGTTGAACAGTTAAATAGTTGAGTATTTTCAATGGTTAAATGATTTAATGGTGTATTATTGCAGCGAGGACTTTTATTTTGAAACAGTTGTGGACAGAGGAAGAATGAAACAGGATCTGTAGTCTTAATGAGATTGTATGCTTAAAGCCTGAGAGAGAGAGAGCTGCTGCACCTGGACTGGCCACCTGGCATAAGATTCTAATTGCCCTATTATGATGTCATAATGCAATGTTAAGTCTATGGGGAAATTTTAATAGTTTTTATTTAATAGTTCAAAAAGTATAAAAGTTACAAAGTTGAAAAATATATAGCACAAATCACCTAAGTAAGACCTACGCAACGCAGTTTGAATGACGTTTCTACGTTAAACGGTTGAAGCTGAATTGCACGCACAAAAACGTTAGAGGAAAAAAAAAAAAAAAAAAAAATCGGATAACAGTAGAGTGCATTTTCATGCACTCTAACTATTAAAATTCCCCCCATAGACTTAACATTGTGATTATGACATCATAATAGGGCAATTAGAATCTTATGCCAGGTGGCCAGTCCAGGTGCTAGAAATCATCAACTAAGTTAGCTAATCAACCTCGTTAACATAGTTCTATCTAGTTAGCATGGTTATCATAACTAGAAATGCAATTCCAAGGAATTACCAGTGCATCAAAATGCAAAAAATTTTATAGATAGATAATGTAGATATGGTTACTAAGGTGTAGCTAGGGTAAACATGGTGGTTGCATAGTTTAAAGAGAGTTGATAGTGTTAAGGTAGACATTTTAAAGCTTAAACATTCCTGTTCTAACTTAACTAATGATTTCTAACAGTTATTGTAAAAATGATAGCTATGTTAACAATGCTAACCAGGTTGATAAGCTAACTTAGCTGATGATTTCTAACAATAATGCTAAAAATGTTAACAATGCTAACTATGCTAACAATGCTAACCAAGTTGATTAGCTAACTTAGCTAATGATTTCTATCAGTTATGCTAAAAATGCTAACTATGCTAACAATGCTAACTATGGTAACAATGCTAACCAGGTTGATAAGCTAACTTAGCTAATCATTTTTAGCAGTTATGCTAAAAATGCTAACTATGCTAACAATGCTAACTATGTTAACAATGCTAACTAGGTTGATTAGCTAACTTAGCTAATCATTTCTAGCAGCTATGCTAAAAATGCTAACTATGCTAACTAGCTAACTTGCTACTGAGGACTTCTATTTTGAAACATTTGTTGATAGGGTATCCATGGCTGCCACTATCAGGAATAAAGAAGTTACTATAGTAAAATCATGTTGGTTGCTATGGAAACGGTCATAAACGCTTAATTTTAATGGTTGCTATGTTGGTTGCAGGTACATGGAGGTCTCATGTAGTTGACTGGAGGCATAGTTGAAGATAACTGACAGTTGGAATGGTTGAACAGTTAGATAGTTGAGTAGTTTCAATGGTTAAATGATTTAATAGTGTATTATTGCAGTGAGAACTTTTATTTTGAAACAGTTGTGGAAAGAGAGTTTAACAGGATATGTAGTCTTCACAGAGATTGTATGCTGCCTGAGAGAGAGAGGGCTGCTGCAGGTGGGGCTGGCCACCTGGCATAAGATTCTAATTGCTTAATGATCCGATTGTGATGTCAAAGAGGCCAATGTTAAGTCTATGGGGAAATTTTGAATAGTTTTTAATTTATAGTTTAAAAAGTATAAAAGTTACAAAGTTGAAAAATACTTAGCAGCATTCCCCTATTTAAGACCTACGTTGTGACGTTTGAATGAAGTTTCTAAGTTAAACGGTTCAAGCTGAATAGAAAAAATGAATTTGGTAAGCGGAATAATAAGAAGAAGAAGAAGAAGAAGAAGCCTAGGAAGAACAGTACAGTGCATTTGCATGCACTGTAATTAACATTGTTAACATAGTTAGCATTTTTAGCATAACTGCAAAAAATCATCAACTAAGTTAGCTAATCAACCTGGTTAGCATTGTTAGCAAATTTAGCATTGTTAGCATAGTTAGCATTTTTAGCATTACTGCTAGAAATCATCGGTTAAGTTAGCTAATCAACCTGGTTAGCATTGTTAGTAAAGTTAGCATTGCTAGCATAATTAGCATTTTTAGCATAACTGCTAGAAATCATTAGCTAAGTTAGCTAATCAACATTTTAACATGAATAGAAATCATTAGTTAAGTTAGAACTGGAATGTTTAAACTTTAAACTGTCTACCTTCACACTATCAACTCTCGGTAAACTATGCAACCACCATGTTTACCCTAGCTACACCTTAGTAACCATATCTATATTATCTATCTATTTTTGCATTTTCATGCACTGGTAATTCCTTGGAATTGCATTTCTAGTTATTACTTATTACATTGCATGACAATGCAATGTACTGTTATCACTGTTCTTATAGTTATTCTTCTTCCGACCAAAATCAACGATCAAAGGCTCTAAAACCACCGAACCGTTTGGCGTCATTCAAGCACTCCTACACAGGTCTTGAAACGGAGATTTGTTTAATGTATTTTTCACATTTGTGAACTTTATACTTTTTGAGATATTTACGATAAAAGAGTTCAAAAATCCCATAGACTTAACGTTGAGACGCTTTGGCGGCAGAAATGGATTGTTACGTAGTGCTCATTAAGCTACAGCTGTAGCAAAGAATCCTTCATTAGCCATCTGCTCCGCTTTAACCCTCTCTGGCTGTAGTGACTAGAAGAAGCAATCTAACGTTGATACCATGCCACGGAACGTTATCGTCTTCGTCTTGTCTCCTGCAGTAGCCCACTCCTATCTTGCTTCGTTACAGTAACCGGTTAGCTCTAGGTGACGTTGTGTGGGAACACCTAATAGTTAGACCAGTTTAGACAATCAAACTCTAACGTAAGCACTATATTTAGCTAACGACAATCAAATGTAACGTTAGCTTCTAGCCACGCCAGTCTTAACTCAGCGTCCAACCTGATAGACATGCCAGTTGTACCATTTAGGTTTAGCAGGCTAAGCCTTCTTCTCACAGTCATTTGTACAGTACAAGCTACATTGTTATCATTCTCATCATTGCCATCATGTTTGTTGTTAGCAAGCTAGCTAACGTTATATTTGCTATATCATTTCCTCAGCCTACCTGTTGCTGCATAGCATCATTCGTTTCACTGTAGGTGAACTTCAGTAGGCCTACTAACCAAAGTGTCAGCGCTTGCAACTCGTTTAAAGTTGGCAACTTTATTTCAATCTATTATTTTAATAAATTAAGAGTTATTTTCCAAAATACTATCCACAATTTTAATGCATTTTCATTAATCACTTTTTAAATGTGGGTTTCCAAGTAATTTCAGTGGAACTGTAATTGGGTTATTGTTATTCATCTATTCTTATTGTGTCATACAGTATGTTGTCTTTTTAACTAATTAATACAATGTTTTACACAGCAACCTTTTTACATTTACATGCAATGGTAATTCCTTCCATGGAATTACATTTTCTAGTTACAAACTGCTACACTCTAAAAAATGTTGGGTTAAAGATAACCTTACTTTAACTCAGCCACGAGTTAACTATTGGACCAATGCCGCATTGAGTTATACTCCGTGTTGGGGGTAACCATGTTCATGATTTGCACAAGGTTTAAAAATGAAGTTAAATGAAAGAATAGGCTGTCTTGTTTGAGCGTGCATTTTTTGTACAGGATTTGTATGAGTGGGGTAAAAAAGTAAAGTAAAGTAATGGGGTAGTGAGTTACTTTTTAAAATTAGGAATGAATAAAGTACTCCAATTACAGTTCAAAGCAGTAACTTAAGTAAAGTAACCTGTTACTTTTTTTAGTAACTTACCCAACACTGGTTATACTGACCCAATGTACTGGGTACAAGTAAACCTAGCAGGTTGGGTATGATTCTAGCCCAAAACGGTGAGTTATATCAACACAACGTTAGTTAGATTGCCACAATATATAGAATAGAATAGAAGTAACCAATTTGCTGGGTTATAACTATATAATTGCTGAGTATTATTCACACATTATATTGGGTATATTATTAAACCCAAACCACTGGGTTACATCAACAGAACTGCTAGGCCTAATTAAAATTACCACAGCTAGGTTTTCCAAACCCAGTGTGGGTTGCATTGAGAAAATGGGCAAAGAAATGAAATTCAACATAATTATTTATTTGACAGTTTATTTTTGAACAGATAGTCTAGTCAAAAAAGCATGTGATACTTCCACTAAGGCAGGCAGAATCTACAGTCCGTTTTGGGGGTCAGCCCTGTCAATCAAAGAGAAAGAGTGCATTAATCACTGTACAGAACTGTACGAAGACTTCCATGAACCATTATCAGTGAATGATGTTACAAACATTAAAAATCCACCAGGAGACAAAATATTAGCTCAACACACTTGGAAACCATGACAACCTGATATTATGGAGTTGTTTTATATAGACTACCGGTTGTACAAAATGTATGGAGATGATCTGGAGCAGACTGACAAACACAAGTTCAGTACGTTAGCCAGCTGAAAATAACCCAACATGAGTAAAAACAACTCCTCAAAATGACCCAGCAGCCTAAACCCAGCCAGCGGTTGGGTTGAGAAAATAACCCAGCATTTTTTAGAGTGTAATAATTACTGTAGTGGTACCCCTGGTCAGTTAGAGAAGCAGAGTTGTCATAGCATGTACAATGTTCGTAGGTCCAGATGCAGATGTTTAGCTTTTTTATGAATTTATTTAATTTCATGTTTTGGAAACTGAAGTAGCACTATGACTTTGTATGACATTATGAAACTGGATACAAAATCAAAAAAATTGTAATGAAACATGATTTATGTATGTAGCCTATTTCAAATCATAATATGATAATTGCAATAATGTACTGTGATTTCAATATATAATGTCATATTTTCAAAATTAACATAGTGGTTATAGCATTAAAGAGTAATTCCGGCGAAAATATACGGCGAAGGGTGTTTTTCTGAATGAAAATAGGCTACATCAAGTAAGCTGTTTTTCATTAGTTTAGTTTAGTTTAGTTTATTGGTTTTGTTTGACAGAGACCATGCATAGAATAACTTGTATTGGGGTCATTCCACGCCAAATCAACCAGAGCCCACGCACTTGCGGCTCAAAAAAATCTGAAAAAAATACCATGTGTGCCTATGTTACCCAGGAGACACTCTGTAAAATGTTTTTGTGCTAAGATCAATACTTTTCAAGTAACAGCCAGTTTTACAGGGGGAGGGGGGTGTCAAATTTGTTCTGCCTCTTCTTTTTGTCAAAGTTCACAAGCTCATTGCTCAAGAACTAGAATCCGTAGGAGGCTCAAATTTTGCAGGCTGGTGCATAAATAGGAATAGTATGCAGTAAAATCATTACGAGTAGTCTGGATGATCCTGCATGGTCATAGCAGTCCCTCAAAGTTGATCAACATTTTATTGGAGTTTTTGGCTGTGTTCTGTTTAGGCCTTCAGAAGCATTTTTACTCAACATAGACTCTTGGGTTTTTTTTCTTATTGAGATAAGTAGAAACACTCTCCGAAAAAGCAATGAAGAGAAAAGAAAATCCATCAGGGACTGAACAGCAGACCTCACAAGTTTGACAAATAAATTTGGATCTCATATTCAGAGCACCCTAACACCTTGTGGGAATATACAAAGATTTTTAAAATATTTTTTTCTATAATCTGCATTACCTCTTTTGATCTCAACATATTGATCTCAATCGTGCATTTTGTCCATGTTTAGGGTGGGAAATGAAAAAGAAAGATTTGCATAAGACAAGTTTCCTAGCTGA